>NW_026693565.1:0-67830 GCF_021218885.2 Marmota monax
GCCTGCTCAACACAGATACCTTGCACTGTCCAAGTAACACTGCAGATTCTGTCATCAAAATCATACCTGTATTCTCCATGTATTTTTTAAACTGCATTTTGTATTTTAATTTTGGTTAATATTATTTTATTTTCATCTGAATGATAAACCCAACGTGAGGGTAGAAAAGGAAGAAGTAGCCAATCTTAGCCTGGCTTCTACATAAGGATTCAAATTTATAAAGCATGTCACAATAAAAAAATAAGTAACAGGTACTATCTGTGCACACACATTTTATGTATATATTCACCATTAATTACCATAGTCATGTTGAGAGGACAGGGTCTCACTGAGTTGCTTCGGGCCTTGCTAAGAGGCTGAGGCTGGTTTTGAACCCATGATCATCCTGCCTCAGCCTCCCATGCTGCTGGGATTAAAGGTGTTGGCCACCATGCCCACCAATGACCTTTAGTTTAAGTGGCACTCAGGAGTCACAGCAAAAGCTACAGAGAACCCGGAGATAAAATGCCGACCCCAGTCCTGCATCCTTCCATCGCTAAAGTCCAGCGGGATGCCAGGTTTTAACCTGTGGTGACATGACCTTAACTCAACAAGTCCGGCTGCTGGATTGAACCCAAGGTCAATGTGAAAGCGGTTCAGTGGCAGCATTTGTCACCCCCTGGAGGACAGCGCAATACACCACCTTCCTCCACCTTGCATGTGAAGACTCTAGCTGCATTTCTGGGGGTGCTGTGGGGGCCTCCAGTGGTCACTGGTCCCCAAGAATCAAGGAGGCTGCCATTCCTCCTGACTCTCAAAATGTCCACTGTAACCAGAGGAAGAATGTCCAACATGGGGGAACCTCCCTCCATCTTTCAAGTTACCAATCCTGTGCCAGAAGATACTCAGATATTGTTTTCTGCTTCTCAGGAGGAAATCTTGCTCTGTTGCAGAGGCTGGTCTTGAACCCCTGAGCTCCAGTGATCCTCCTGCCTCAGCCTCCTGAGTAGATGGCCCCACAGCTGGACCTGCTGGGCCCAGCTGAAACACTGCAGCAGATTCAAAGTCCTGCTGAGCCTACGGTATTGCCTGTCCCTCCATCACACCACGGGCTGTGACCCTGCACCCTTGGGGCACTGGAGAGTTCTTTCCTGGGCTGGGGATCTACCTCAGTTGGTAGGGTGCTTGCTTTGCAGGCACAAGGCCCTGGGTTCAATCCCCAGCAACACACACACAGCTCTTTCCTTTTTAGCAATTGGGATAGCCATTCTCGTGATTAGGGGCACTTGGTAAGGTCCTTCCATCTCAGTTGAAGCATGTCTTAATTACAGGTCTTGATTAAATCCACGATGCCACCCTGCACGGGATGGATTGTGAACTTGAAGGGAGGCATCTGAGCCTGAGTTCATAATGAACACACCAGCAAACAGACAATCTAGAAACATCCACAGATCAAGTCTGCCCCTGCAGGAGGTCAAAAAGTTTGTAGGTGTCAAATGGACTCAGAATAGATTGTGACTCTGAGGGAACTTTTTGTGATGTCCATCAGGCACACCCATAGGAAAGCCCTTCCTTCACCATCTCCCAGGGCCACTTACTCTTGGATGGACTGACACAAATGTACATCTCAAGTCAGAGAAAAGAGCTATCATCTGATCCCATAAATGTCCATGTCTGGCTGTGTTTGGTTGGACTCTCCTGCCAGGCGTCTGAGACCATGTTGGACCATTTTCTTATCTAATCTGAGATATGTGGGATATCACTCTTGGTAACCTGTGAGAACCTCTTGGCCCCTTTCGCTGTTTCTCTATGAGTTGACCCATGTAACAGGATGCATCGGAGTCTTACTAAACAACTGTTCCTTCTCTTGATGTATCCAAAAATATTTCCCTGTCCACTCAGTGACCCTCCTCTGTGCAGAATGTGCTCTGGCTGGATTCCTGTTTTCTGAGGTCCTTTCAATCCCTCTGAACACGCTTTTGCGTGCCTCACACCAGTGCTTAGGGACCTGAGAGGGACACCATATCTCCCTGGATCCTGGCTGACCTCAGAGAGCCAGGGCCCAAATATTGGCTTCTTTTTCCTTGACCCTTTTACTTACTTAACTTTGGTCTCCAGGATTTGGTTTTAAACATCAAGCAAGTCAGTTTCTCCAGTCTTGAAGTGGGAGTACTTGGTTTTCATTTCAGTGCATATCATTTTATAGTGACCCCTTCAACTTAATTGGGGTCATTGTTAATACTGAAAGTGGGTTGTATCTTCTATCTAAAGGCTAATTGTCTCAACTGAACTCAGGTGTTCTTTTAGATGTAGTGTTTCTGCAAAAACACCAAACAGGCAACAGCTACAAAGTTTTACAAAGAAAATACAGAATGAAATTAAGAAGAGTAAAACTGTGTTCATTTGGTATAGTAGCTATGAACCAAAAAATGCATTTTATCCAAATCTTTTATTAGTCCCATATTATATCCCTGGTTCTTTTTTTTTACATGACAGGAATCTTTACAATAAAAAAAAATGTATCTTGGGAATGTAACATTAATTGTGCTTAATTCTGGCCTACTTTGGAGACACCCTGACTTGGTGCAAGGTGAGAGGCAGAGCATTATCTCAGGGGAGGTTTGGTCCATGGCCAATTTTAGGTAAAATGCTTTATTTCTGCAGCTGATCTTTGCCTTAAAACATCTTAAGTGGCAGCCTTAAGCCATTTTCACCTTGAAGGAGCCTGCCTGACCCCCACATTGGAAAAACAAATCCCTGATGATTTTGCAGGATCTGGTGTACTCTCCTCTGAGCCCATCAATGTCCACCAGGTGAAGAGGCTTTTCCAGTGAACTTGAGGTCGAAACCATTGCATGGCCATTTTACACTAAGTACCCACGGGTGTGTGTGTACGTGCTTATTTGGCATTTGTTGGCATCAGAATCCCCAGGAGAAGGCCTTGTTCACATCCACAGGGCTCCCCCCTCACCCAGTTCAGATGCAGCCCACCTGGGGTGCTACCTGAGCACGTGTATTTCTAACCAGTGTCCAGGAGATGGTGAGGGCCTTCCTTAGAGCCCATGGGAGGCAGGAGTGAGGTCGAGTGGGTCTCTGGCCACCTGACTTTGGAATCCCAGGCAAGAGTTTTGCTCTATGTGACTGCCACACTCCCAGCTGGTGGGATGAGAAGTTTGGACATGTCTAATGCCTTGTCCCAGGGAAAGAGTCAGCCCTGAGTCCCTTTATGCCATAAGGAGTCTTGACCCTGGTGCCTCCTGTGTGAAACCTCACGTGCACCCATGAAGCATCTGGGGGATCACAGTGGCAGGCTTCACTCCTGCTTTGGGGATGCAAACTGGCAGCAGAAGACAGGCAGGCAACCACCAGCCTCATCCCCCATCTCTACCAGGTGACCTTGAGCAGGGAACTCCTCTGCAAGTTCATTCTGGTGTGGAAGGGTCACTGAGAAGTCAGTTGGAAGCACTGTTGCTCCTCTGTCAGGCTTAGCGAGTGGAGGTGGGCAGAGCCGAAGTGCTGGACAGAGCGGTCCCACTGAGGCCAACCCTTAGGAGCAGTGGACAGGGCAGGGCCTAGGGAGGGAGTGGTCAGAGGTCACTGTGGACCCAGTGGGGAGCGTGCGTTGGGCTCCCGCGGCCCAAGATGTGACCCCAGAGTCTGCTCCACTGGCCGCAGTTCCCCCATCACACGGGAGGCCGCGGAGGGAGGCCCAGGACCCTCTGCACAGCCTCCTTCGTCCCTCCTCAGTGTCTAGGTGGGTTGGGGTCCAGGGGTCTCTGGGAGGGTCCTGGGATGTCGCCTTGGAGACTTGGTTTCTGGGTGCAACTGAGACCCCTCCTGGTGCCTGCGGTGTAGATGGCGTGACCTTGAGGCCGAGAGGGTGGCGTGTGGCACGGCTGTCACCGCTGGTCCTGGGGTGGCTCTCGGTGTCCCCCGCACTGACCCGGGCAGGGCCTCCTGGCCCTGGGCAGGGGGAGAAGCGCGGATCAGGAGCGGCCTTGACCCCGCCCAGGCGACCTTGGGGACTCGCTGCAGCAGGATGCGTGGGACACCGCCTCTCAGGCTGGACAGAGGCCAGTCCAGCCCCGGGATCTCTAAGGGATGGTTTGGCAGTGGCTGGGCAGGGACCAGGGATGACAGCAACGTCATGAAGACACACAGGTAACATGTAACATGGTGGCATGACCAGGTGACAGGGGGACAAATGTGGTTGGACCTGGTATATTTATTTACAATTAAGTACATATTCTATACATGTATGTGTTATATACACATATTCACAAGGTTGTGTGAATATATATATACAAACACATGTTTATAATTTTGTCTCAAAAAAGAAGCGGGGATTTGTGATAGAGTGGTGTATGGGAAGGGCCCAAAGACCAGAGACACTTCCCAAATCTTCATCTGGAGCAAGCTGGGGCATTGCTGACCCCCCCATCCTGGAAAATACTGCCATGAGGCTGAGGGTGATCTGGGGTGAGCACGGAGACAGAGAGGTGCAGGGAGCCTTGCTGTTTGCCTGGGTCCCACCTCTATGCAATGACGTGGAGAAGAGGGCAAGTCTATGAAGGAGGCAAGGAGCAAGGGCATCCAGGAAGGGCCATGGAAAACTGGGAGATGGAACAACTCGGACTTCTGGGAAAGGTGAGGCCTCTTGTCCTGAGCCCACTCAGAAGTGAACTAGAGGGTGACAAGGAGGGAGCACTAGATTTGGTACCATGGAGGTTTCTGATGGTCTCAGTGGCCCCCTGTCCGCAGGTGGTGGGAACTGAAGACAAATGAGGCATTTTGGAGGACGCTGGCCCAGGGAAGGGCAGAAGCTGGAGCTGGGTTTTCTGATTGTAGACAGTGTGACGTGGGGACTCCCAGGAAGGTGCTAACAGGGTAGGTCTCTGACCTGTGGGGAGGAGGCCATTCTGGAAAGTACATTATTCTGTTGTTGTTATTTAAAGCTTTCTCCAGGGGTTTCATAAACTGACTTCCAGACCACTCACATATAATTGAATCAAGCCTTTATTGAAGCGTACCGGTGGCACTGACCAGAACATAAAGCTGTGCCCCTGATCAGCCACGGAAAATTGCAAGGGCGCTCCTTATAATCCTTAAAACTGCAAAAGGTATGTTCAGGGGTCTAGCCAATGCAAGCAAGCAGGTTACAGAGGAGGGAGAGTGCAGTCATTTGGCGGGAAGCCTGACCAATCACAGTTAGCCCAGTCACCCCAGTTACAGAAACAATGCCCCATTAGGTAGTTCCTTGTTCTTAAAGGTTTCTATAGCAAAAGGAAAAGAACATCTTGCCCCAGTCATGACCCTTGTACTTGGCCTGGTTGTTCTACAGAATGGTGTCACAAAATAAAATGGAGTCACATTTGCTTTTACTATCACATGGTTTTAGTAGGTGTGATGTCAATCTTGCACATCATTGGGACTCAGTTTCTTTTCCATTCTCTGTCTAAGGGACCACACTGGGCTTGCAAGTCCATAAATCGGACCTCACCTACATTCTTGTGTATATGGTTTAGGAGGGTTTTTAAGAGGCAGGGTCCTACAGGAATCCCAATCAGGAGAAGGACTAGGGGCCCAACTATGGCTGAAATGATTTTAGTCAACCAAGGGGACCATGAGAATAAGTTTTGGAACCAATTGCCTGAAGTGTCTTGTGCTTTCTTTCCTTTAACCTGTTTCTCATTAGTACCAAACTGTCCTTGATTATCCCAGAGTGGTTTGCATAGAAACAACAAGTTTCTCCTAGGGCCATACAAAAGTCCTCCTTGTTTTAGAAAGAGACATTCTAGACCTCATCTGTTTTGTAAGACTATTTCTGTCAGAGCGTCTAGGGACACCTCTAGTTTGGAGACTGACCTTTCGAATTCTCCTAAATCTATATCTATCTGAGGCTGAGGGACTTAACATTTTTAGAGCCTGTGATCAGAGCTGCAGTTCCCAAAGCAGTAGATCCACCTATTCCCAAACCAGCCAGGAGGGGAACTCCAATGGGGGCAGCCTATCTGGGTTGATAAATCAGTGGGCCCTGGCCTTCTAGTAAGTCCAGGTGTTCCTTTCTTTTTACTCCATCAATATAGTAGGTTCCATAGTTCAGAGTTATTGACAGTTTGGAGATTTAGGCAAGGAGTTCAAAGTGGGACCCGGGAAGCACAATTTTTGGTGAACAGGGAGTTGTCCCAATTATAAGTTGGGTTGTGGAAGCAAGTGTCTCTTTCTGGGAGCTTACCCAGGGTGACCTTGGATGTAGTTTTCCAGGTACATCTTCCTGAGCCAGACATATTGTCGGACATCTATATTGACCAAAATTTTTCTCTAATGTTAGGGACTCCTACTGCTGTAAGGGAAAAGATCGATGACTCTTCTTGCTTTGACCTGAGAGGGGGTGATGTGCAGTGGGCAAGCAGTTTGCAATCCGCTTTTTAGAAACTGAGTGGGTCAAGAAGAACATGGTAAAAGTCTGGTTCAGGAAGACCAGGATGTAAATTCACCTGGGTGGGCACCTCTATGAGAGAGACAAAAAGACATGAGTATTGAAACAAGATTAATACAAAATAGCAGTTGTAGCATCTGGAACCTGTCCAGGAATATCATGAAAATTACAGAAATTAATAATTCTTTACCAGGAGGTGGAAGACCTGAGAAATTGTCCCCATACCAAGGCCTATCAAAGCCTAATGAGGCCCTTTTTTTAGGGAACATAAATCTTCAACATTGTCAGAATTATCAGGATTGTAGACGCAACATTTAGTTATGTTAGTTAATGTCATCTGATTTTTTATAAAAACACCTTTTTGGCATGACCTCTGTGTTCAGTAAAGATCTCTTTGTTACTTGGGGCCAGATAATCATATTACTAAACATTGATTACATCTACCTGTGAAGGAGGTTAGGAAGATCTGTAGGCCTTAAACTGACTAAAAACTTCTGGCAGTGTTTATTGATAGTTACCAGGTATTTTTGCCTAAAAATCTCTCTTCTGTTGTCTCCAGCCTTATTTATTTTTTTGGGGGGGGTGCTAACACTAGTGTACACCTTAAGTTACATTAAAATAACTGTTGTTTCTTTTTAAATGCCTGGGAATGGCTGTGCTTTGGTTTTTAACTAGTTCTGATAGGTGGTGAAGACCAAGCTGGTCCAACTGACCTTGTTCCTGTCTATTGGTAAGCATCAGCCGAGTTTCCTTGGAGGACACTCTGGGGGAACTTGTGAGCAGCATTTTAGCTCTGCTAGTGTCATCAGCATTAGGATGGGTCAAGGTCTTGCTGATCATGTGGCTCTCCTTGGAAGCATCAGGCATGTCTCCCTTTTTAATGACCCTCCTCTTTTGTAGCATGCACACTGATTGGCTTTCTGCTTTCCAGGGGTCTCATTAATCTCCCTTATTGGGAGGTCAGGTGGCCCAGAGTTACAAAGCTCTTCCCCCTTTCCTGGGTTCAGGCTGACTCAGAGGGCAAGAGCCAAATATTGATTTTCTTGGCCCCTTTATTTTAACCTAAATTTTTAAGCCTTGGCCTTAAACATCCATCAAGTCAGTCTTATCAGTCTTAAACTAAGAATACTGGGCTTTATCGTTAATGTTTATAACTTTACAGTTAATGTTTTTTTTTGTTTTTTAAATAGTTCATAACACAATACCTTTATCTTATCCATTGACTTATGTGATGTTGAGGACGGAACCCAGTGCCTCCCACATGCAGGGCAAGCATCCTACTGCTGAGCCACGACCCCAGCCCATGTTACAGTTAACTTAATCCCTTTTATTTCTTATCTGTCTACAGATGATGGCTCAATATCTCAAATTAATTTAGGTTGTGTGTTCATGAAGTATTGCCTCTGTAAAACCTTAACAGTCAACAGTTATTGTTAGTTGGGGAGCAGGCTGAACAAATGTGAGCTTCGCTTGTTTGTCTGAAGCTGAACACTCGACCCCCACCTAACTGGTGCAATAGAAACCCACATCTGACCCCTGTCCTGTCTGCCTGAAGGTGGAAGATGACACTTTAGCAAATACTGTGTGACACAGTCACTGCACGCCACAAGGCAGCTTGCAGACCCAGAGAGCCCATTAGATTTGGCTATAAAAACTCTCTTGCCAGGTCTCTCTCTCTCTCTCTCTCTCTCTCTCTCTCTCTCTCTCTCTCTCTCTCTCTCTCTCCTCCCTCCGTCCCTCCCTCTGTTAATCAGGCACTGCCACAATAAAGGTCTCTTGGTAGCTTGGAGTGTCCTGGTCACTTTCAGTTATAATGAAAATACACAGTGACATTAACAATAGTAAGAACATAGTTAGCTTGTATATAATTTTAAACCTTGGCTGAGTTATAGCTTATATTTTCTATTTGAGATCACAGTCATCTTTATTATAAAAATCAATTTTTTGAATATAAGTTTAAGCCAACCTAGGTCTGACCTACCTTGTAGGAAGGGGTCAGAGCTGTATCTCAGGTAAGGCAGGGCTTTTCACAGATCCTAGGCAAAGTGTTGTGGTTCTGAAGCTGATCTTGGTCTCTTTTTAAATATCATTTTATAAAGTTTACATATGTTGTTTCCTGACTCTGTATGAATGTCAGCTAGCACAGTATGACATACATCTGAGACATTAATTAAGGGAAGGCTGAGCACTCTTTGCTTTTATGTGGAAAAGTGGCAAAAATGTTTTGTAATATTAACCTTTAATATCTTTTAATATATATATATATATATATTAACCTTTAATATCTTTCATTATCTTTTAAGACACCTTTAAATTTTTATATCTTAGGGTAAAAGGTAACATAAGATTTGGTTATGAAACATCAAATAATCGATTTTATTGGGGATTTATTTATATTATCCTTATAAGTTTAAATTACCATTACAGACAATTTTAGTTTGGAGAACACCAGCTTGATAAAATGTTCCTTTAAACCTTTTACCTTAAAGACTTTTATACCTGAAAGGTATGAACACACTTAATCTGTAAAGAAGAGTAATGTACCACATTTTTATTGATGTTTTTATATTAACCAAGGTTAGCTTTTAAACAAATCTAGACTCTGTAATGTAGGACAATACTTTAAAATAACAGTTGCTGTCTAGCCACAGATGTACAAACCTTAATTTTTCCAGGATTACTTGCTCTAGGGGATAAAACTTAACACACAATGCAACTTATATTTTTAGAAGTTTTTGTTATTTGAACATATAAATATATCAGAACATTAATATTTGTCTTTAGGGAACAACCTTGAATAGATTTAACTATTTATGTTACATATATAACCAGCTTAGTTACATATAAACCTTTTAATATTTATCTATTATTTGTAGATCTTTATATTATTTAATTAGACCCTTTTGTTTACTTAAAGGTATTATAATTATACTTTACCACATAAAGATTTTTTTTACCTGGAAATGTTTTTTACTAAATATATTTTTATATTTATAACCCTTTAATCATTTTCAATCTACCGATCCTTCTTTTTATTTGTACCTTGAAATAACTCTTATAAATTTCTGAATTTAGATAAATTAATCAATTTTAATATGATGAAATATTTTTGTTATTTACAGTACTTCAATTGAAATGCAGTTGAAATCTCTTGACTACTTGTAAGTAGAATTATACCTGTTGGGACTTTTAATTTATAGTAACCTTATTTTTATGATAAAACAAAATAATTTTAATTTTTTTTTAGTTTACCAATTTATGGAAACACCAACATTGTTTAGGTATTTTACCTTATGGAATTTAAGGAGTTAAGAGTACTTGATATTACATTTAACAGTTAGCATTTTAACTTTGTAAACCAATCAGATGTCTCTAACAAAGACAACCATATACATTTAGATGTAATTTATGTATCTTTTTTTTAAAAGGTATCAGACAAGTGCATTGAATAGTATTAGTAATCTTTTTTCCTGTTAAAGAAAAATCCTAGAGACAATGGATGTCAGACACTTTGTAGACATTAACATTTTAAGAGCTGTTTAATCATCTAGAAACGAAACTGTGCATTAGTAAACTTAAAGACATTTGTACTTTTATTTATTTTTCCAATTTTAATTGAACCTTTTAAATCATATTAAATATTTTAATTTATGAGCTCATGTCAATTTTTTGTACCAAATATATACATCAGTGCACCCACACAAAGCAAACAGACAAAAGTCTTGTAGCTTATTTTTTAAAACCTAATAGATTGAGAGTTAACCCTTGTAAATTGGCCTTAGAATAAAGCAGAGTGTAATCAGAAAACCATATCAACCTAGGAATATTGGATCAAACTTAAGAATTTAACAAATGTAGAATTTTAAAAGTTTTTTCTGACCTTTTCTACTAGGGATTGAACCCAGGGCACTTAACCACTGAGCCACATCCCCAGGTCTTTTTATTTATTTTTTAATATAGAGACAGGGTCTCACTGAGTTGCTTAAAGCCCTGCTAATTTGCTGAGGCTGGCCTTGAACTTGTGATCCTCCCCATGTAGCCTCCTGAACCACTGGGATTCTAGGTGTGTGCCACTGTGCCCGGCTCCTTTAGGGGTTTTTACCTGGGTTTGTTAGAGTTCCAGGGATGACCTCTGTATTGAGACACTGTGCTCGTCTCAGGTGATGGGCAGGTAACTTCTCTCATTGTCAGCTGGATCCTTTTCTCTGTTCTTGCCTTACTTGATGTGAAGAAGCTCTTGGTTTGATGAAGTTTCACTTGCCTGTTTATGCTTCTGTCCCATGTCATAGTGTCATAGCTAAGGGACCATTTCCTAAAGCAATGTTGTCAAACTTTTGTGTTTTATTTTTATATTTTACTCACCAAGTTATTCTTTTCTTTCATTTTAGATAGAAACATAATAACTTGACCTGCTAATCAGTACAGCATGATATTTCGATCCATGTCACACTCCATAGGGATCCAACTAGAATCAAGATGATACGCATCACTTTAGAAGGATGGGGAGGGGTGGGTACATGGGGCACCAGGATTTTCCTCTAGGAATTTTACAGATTCAAGTCTCACCATTCACTTTTTTTCCTTTTGAGTTGATCTTTTGTGTGTTATGGTGTGAGATAAGGCTTTGATTTCTCTCTTCTGTGTGTGGATATCAAGTATCCTCAGTACCATTTGTTAAAGAGACTGCCCGTTCTCAGCTGTCCATTATGGGCTCACTGGTCAAAGCTGAGCATGCAGCAAGCCCTTGAGGGATCACTCTGGCATTGGTCTGTAGATTGCCTCCTGTTTTAGCACCACAGTGTTTTAATTCCTATAGGTTTGTAATTCTTGGATTCTTTGTTTTTTATTTTGTTTTGTTTTTTGCATTGGTTACAGTGAGTTACAGTTGACAGTAAAACGCATTGACACATCATATATAAATGGAGTATAAATTCACATCCTTCTTGCTATACAGGATGTGGAAATACACCAGTCATGTGATCATATGTGCATGTGGGGTAATAATGTCTGACTGATTCCACTGTCCTTCCCCCCTCCCACCCCCTCCCTCCACTCCCCTCTCTACTTCAAACAACCTCCATCCCCCACCCCAGTGCCTCCCTTGTGATTGGCATCTGCATATCAGAAGACATTTGCTCATATATTGGTTGATGGGTTGTGTTTTTTCCTTTGTGAAGTGTCTGTTCAGTTCCTTTGCCCATTTACTGATTGGCTTTTTTTTTTTTTTTTGGTGTTAAAGTTTTTTGAGTTCTTTATAGATTCTTGAGATCAATGCTCTGAGGTGCATGTAGTAAACAGTTTCTCCCATTCTGTAGATTCTCTCTTTGATTGCTTCGTTTGCTGAGAGGAAGTTTTTACTTTGAATTCATCTCATTTATTGATTCTTGATTTGGGTTTTTTTTTGTGTGTGTGTGTGTGTGTGTGTGTGCTTTAGGGGTCTTGTTAAGGAAGTCAGCTCCTAAGCTGACATGGTGGAGATTTGGGGCTAATTTCTTCTTCCATTGGGTTCAGGGTCTCTGCTGTAGTGCCAAAGTCCTTTATTCACTTTGAGATGAGTTTTGTGCAAGGTGAGAGGGAGGGGTTTCATTTCACTTTGCTGCAGATGGATTTCCTGTTTTCCCAGCACCATTTGTTGAAGAGGCTCTTTGCTCCAATGTGTGTTTCTGGTACCTTTGTCTTTTGTGAGAGAACTGTGTTTATGTGGGTTTCTCTGTGTCTTCTATCCTGTTTGTTGGTCTGTCTGTCTTCATGCCACAACCATGCTATTTTTGTTACTCTAGCACTGTGGTGTGATTCAGGGACTGGTATTGTGATGCGTCCTTTGACCCTGTTCTTGCTAAGGATTGCTTTTGCTGTTCGGGGCCTCTTACTTTGCCAAATGAATTTCATGACATCTTTTTCTATTTCTATGCAGAACATCATTGGTGTCTTAATAGGAATTGCATTCAATCTGTACAGAGCTTTTGGCAGTAGGACCATTGTGATGAGATTCATTCTGCCCACCCAAGTACATGGGAGATGGCTCTGTCTTCAAAGGCCTTCCTCAGTTTCTCTCCTTACTGTTCTGTTGTTTGACTGTGGAGGTCTCTCACCTCTTTGGTTGGATTAATTTGCAAATATTGTATTTTTCTTTCTGAGGCTATTGTGATCGGGGTAGATTCCCCAATTTCTCTTTCAGAGGATTCATCAGAGATCTGTGGGAACACATTGGATTTATGGGTCTTGATTTTATATCATGCCATTTTGCTGAATTCACTTATGAGTTATAGAAGATTTCCAGTGGAATTTTTTTTATATTCCAGATATAGAATCATGTTGTCAGCAAATAGTGATAGTTTGAGTTCTTCTTTTCCTATTTGTATCCCTTTAATTCCCTTCTCTCTAACTGCTCTGGCTAGCAGTTTGATGTGAAATTGAAATGGTGAAAGATGACATGCCTGTCTGGCTCTAGGTTTTAGAGGGAATGCTTTCAATTTTTCTCCATTTGGAATGGTGTTGGCCATGGGTTTATCATAGATAGCTCTAACAGAGTTGAGGTATGTTCCTACTATCCCTAGATTCCCAAATGTTTCGAGCATGAATTTTGTTAAATGCTTTTTCTGCTTCTATCAAGATAATCATATGACTCTGATCTTCAAGTTTATTTACATGATAAATTATGTTTATTGATTTCCATATGTTAAACCAACCTTGCATCCCTGGGAGAAACCCCACTTGATCATGGTGCACTATCTTTTAAACATGTTTTTGTATGCTATCTGCCAGGATTTTTTTTAAAAAAAATATTTTTCTTTAGTTGTACATTGGCACAATGACTTTATTTTTATTCACTTTTTAGTGGTGCTGAGGATCAAACTCAATGCCTCGCACATGGCAGGTGAGTGAGTGCTCTACCACTGGACCCCAGCTGCAGCCCCTATTTGCCAGAATATTATTGAGAATTTTTGCATCTGTGACCATCAGGGATACTGGTGGGAAATTTTCTTTCTTTGTATCTTTGTATGGTTTTGGTATCAGGGTGATACTAGCTTCATAGAATGAATTTGGAAAGGTTCCTCCTTTCTATTTCATAAAAATAATTTGAGAAATTCGGTGTTATTTCTGCTTTGGAGGTCTCATAGACCTTGGCTGACAGTCTCTCTAGACCTGGGCTTTTCTTAGTTGTAGGCTTTTGATGGCATCTTGCATTTCATTATTTTAAGTTGATGGGTTTAAACCATGTATGTCCTCCGGATTCAGTCTGGGGAGGTCACATGTCTCTAATAATTGGTCAATGTCTTCATGATTTTGCATATTATTAGAATATATACTTTCAAAACAGTTTCTGATTACCTTCTGTATTTCAATAGTGTCCATCATGATATTTCCTCTTGCATCATGAATTTTAGTAATTTGAATTTTCTCCCTCATTCCCTTTGTGGGTAATTGTTTCTCAATTTCATTTATTTTTTCAAATAACCAAATTTTTGTCTTGTCAATTTTTTTGTTTCTTTTCAAATTAATTGATTTCTTACAATTCCATAATGATGTGTGTTGTCTGCCATATTTCCTTAGGTATAATTGGCATCTGCCTTTTGATGAATTGTCTTTTATTTTTTTTAATTTTTTTATTAGTTGTTCAAAACATTACAAAGCTCTTGACATATCATATTTCATACATTTTACTCAAGCAGATTATGAACTCCCATTTTTACCCCATATACATATTGCAAATTCACATTGGTACCACATCCACTTTTTTACATACTGCCATACTAGTGTCTGTTGTATTCTGCTGCCCTTCCTATCCTCTACTATCCCCCCTCCCCTCCCCTCCCCTCCCCTCTTCTCTCTCTACCCCATCTACTGTAATTCATTTCTCTCTCTTGTTTTATCCCCTTTCCCCTCACTTCCTCTTATATGTAATTTTGTATAACAATGAGGGTCTCCTTCCTTTACCATGCAATTTCCCTTCTCTCTCTCTTTCCCTCCCCCCTCTGGACCCTGTTTAATGGTGATCTCCTTCTCATGCTCTTCCTCCCTATTCTGTTCTTAGTTGCTCTTGAATTGTCTTTTAATATCTTTTATTCATTTAAAAATAATCGTATTCAGGTGAAACTGATAAAAATAAACCACACATATGTAATGAACAGCTTGTTAGGTCTGCCACATACATACACCCACGGAACCATCCTCACAATAAGGACGTGAAGACTAATTCAGTCTTGAAAGGTTCCTGGAGCCACTTGATGATCCCTCCCTTTCCCCTCTCCTCTGTCCAGAAATGACCATGGACTGGAGTTTATTTTCAGACTGATCAGTCCATCAGAGCCCTGGTCTGCATGGTGGGTGACCCTGGGACAATCAGTTTGATTTCCAGCCCTTGTTTGTTCTCCATAAAGTCAGGATTCCTCCTGTAGGACCCAAGACCACTGGGAATATTAGGATCAAGGTTTAGGAAAAAGCTAGAGCCACACCTGACTCGGCAGAGTAAGTTCTCAGTTCCTGGAAGCCGGTATTCCTAACAACTCTGAGTCGGTGGTCCAGAGTACGGTTGGGGTCTGCAGCGCCACAGTGCCTTCCTGTCACCCAGAGTTTATACCCACCGTCATTGAGCAGAATCCCAGCATTTTCAGTTTTTTTTTTTTTTTTTGGGGGGGGTTGTTTTTAAATGAGATTCATTTCTCCTAATAGTGTTCATTTGAAAATTGGATCTAGTGATATTTGAAATGGTGCAATATTATTACAAACTTTCCTTGTTCCACAGCTTTTAATAACCACCAAAGGAAACCAGGTGTCCCTCAGGCAGACAGTTACTCTCCTGCCCTACCAGACCCTGGTCACCAACTTCTGCTCTGTGATTCTGGGGTTTCCAAATTCTGCATATTTCATAAGAGTGGAGTATATAATCTGTGATTTTAAAAAAGATTTTTATTGATTTTTTAAAAATACATGACAGTGGAATGCATTACAATTCTCAGTACACACATACAGCACAATTTTTCATATCTCTGGTTGTATGTAAAGTATGTTGACACCAATTTTTGTCTTCATATGTGGACTTTGGATGATGAAGTCCATCACATTTCTTGCTAAGTTCCTGTCCCCTCCCCTCCCACCCCTCTTCCCCATCTAGAATTCATCTATTCCTCCCATGCCCACGCCACCCCACTATGAGTCAGCCTCCTTATATCAGAGAAAACATTTGGAATTTGTTTTTTTGCAATGGACTTACTTCACTTAGCATTATTTTCTATATACACAATTGATTTTTTTTTAGCTGAATACTTTTGGGATTTATCCATATTATTGCATATATCATTTCTTTTTTTGGCAGAGTAATGTTCTCTCTATAAGTTATATATGTATGCTTGTATGTTTGTGTATATGGATACATAATGTGCCTGTTTGTGCACACCCCCACCCCCACCCCAACTGCATTTGTTTATCCATTTAATTTTTTTTTCCTTAGTTGCTGTGGATTTGGCCTGGATCATGCTAGACATATAGAACACAATATGAATTCTATTCTTGATGGGCATTTGGGGTTATGGCACTTCCTGGTTGATAGACTATTTTAAAAAGAAGACTACAACATGGCTATTTTCAGACATAATAGGGAACAATGTGGCTCTAATAGAACTTCTTTAAAACAAGTTTTCATAAAACAAGAAGAAAATAAAAGGAGACTGTAAAAGTCCGTGGATACACCTAAAGACACCAATGCAGATATCAAGTAAAACCATACACAAGGTCATTTGTACCCACATAGGTAACCTTACCAGACAGAGAATTTGGTGCACTAGCTGAAATCATTTCAGAAAGAAGTTTGTGTGGATAGAGGGATTTGTAAGCGAGAGTGGAGGAGCTGCTTTAGATGCGTCTTGTCAGCATCTTAGCTTTATTCCTCCATTGGGCTCGCAAGATGTTCAGGATCTGCTTGTCCACCCTGAGCAGCACCAGGGGACTGAGCGTGCCATAGCCGCTGGCCACTGCATTGTGGATGCTCCCAAGCATGGGGTCGTTTCTCCTCATCCCACTGATGAGCAGGGAGAATGCAGAGTCTGCACAGTACAGGGCAGTGAAGCAGCCAAGCAGCTGCAGGATGCTGTGAGTGGCCCTGTGCTTGGGGGAGGTCTGGGCGGACAGCCTGGAGCCATGGAGGGACAGGCAGCACTGCTGATGTCTCTGCAGGAGGGTGGTGGCCATGTACCCACTGGACACGGCCATGAGGCCCACAAAGAAGATGTCTCTGAGTGTTACCAGGAGCAGAAAAATGCCACTGTACCTTGGCAGGAAGGAGCAGTGGCTGTTGATAAAGAGACCAGGCTGAGTGGCATTGGTGGTGGCCACTGTGAAGAGCAGCTGGTTGCTGGTAATGGCCACGGTGAGGACCCACAGGAACAGATATGGCCCTGGGATGGGGTTTGCAGATTTGACTTTGAAATTGGCCAGCGAGGAGCCACTGGGGCTGATGGTGAGGGCCTGGAGCACATTAAGGACACAGGTGGTGCCGAGGGACAGACCCCTCATGACCTTGTGCAGGAAGACCAGAACTTTGCATTTGACATCACCTGGAATGTCCTGCACTTACCAGATGTCTGTGGATACCAAAAAGGCCACAGTGAGGAGCAGGACGATGTGTGTCAGAGCCAGCTGGGTGATGGGGAGGTCGATGAGACTGGGCTTCTGGCCCCCGAGGATGGCAGCCAGGTTCAGGCAGAGCAGACAGGTGTTGGCTGAGATGCCAACCCCAGCCTGCAGGTAGAAGGCACTTCTGGTGGCCCTGAGTCTGGAATCTTGGTCCATCTTCATGAGAATGTTGAAGCAAATGATGTGTTTCTGCAGAGAGAACCAGAAGTGTTTGACAGCTGCAGAATTATTTTTGCATGATTTTGTCATTATGTCACATTTTACAGTCACTAGAATCATTATTTACTAAAAAACATTCTTTGGAAGTACGATAGGCTCTTATTTCCATTATCAATTTAAATTCAAGGGATGGCGTGTGGCTCAGGTGCAGAATGTTGGTCCAGCCTGCAGGAAACCTGGTCCACCCC
The DNA here is from genome assembly GCF_021218885.2 of Marmota monax. Classification (NCBI taxonomy): domain Eukaryota; kingdom Metazoa; phylum Chordata; class Mammalia; order Rodentia; family Sciuridae; genus Marmota; species Marmota monax. The sequence goes on from NW_026693565.1 coordinate 17,458, forward strand.
AACCCAGACCAAGGAAAATCGTCAATTAAAAAAAAAATAATTAACTAATTTTAGCTTGTGCACCAATCGTTCTTCAGATCAATGATTTTGTAGATGCCCCTCACCACAGGGAGGTGGTGATGCCTTCCCCTCTGTCTGACAGAACTACTGCATTTTCCTTTATATTATAAATTCCATCACTTCCTTTTAATCCTTTCTTTCCCACTTCCTAAGATGTGGTCCTGTTTGTCCTGGGAACCGTGTCTAAGAAATGCTGCTGCTACGTAGACATTGCCCAGGGAAAGCTGTAGGCCCCCAGGTTGGAGTTGGAAATGGATCCTCTAGGAGGACAACCTTTCCTGCTCATCCCACTCTCTCTTTATAGAGTGCAGAATTGGGAGGGATTGTGTACTTATGTGTCCTCCCCTCCATAGCTTCCTCTAATCTAGTCACCATCACTTACCCTCAGGGTCAGGCATGTAGCCCCATGTGAGTAATTTCAACTCCGTTTGCATTCTGAGTAAAAGGGGTGGAAGGTAGCATTTGTGCCCTGGCCCTTTTGGTGTGAGTCAGAGTCAGTCCCATGACAGGTGAAACCAGCATCCTTGTGTTGGTGTTGGGATGATTCCAACCCAAGGTGTGTGTGTGTGTTTTGTAAAGTAGGATCAGGAGATGTGGAAACAGGCGTAGTGCTGTCACTCACCCCTTGCTGACATTATCTGGAGATCCAGCCCAGGATCATTTGTAGAAAGCAACAAAGGGAACATTTTTTTCAGGAAGAGAAATGGTACAGGAACCATGGGTGCCTAACCACTGAGCTACATCCCCAACCCCCAGCCCTTTTTATTTATTTTTTAATATGGCGACAGTTTCTCACTGAGGGTCTTAGGACCTCACTAATTTCTTGAGGCTGGCCTTGAACTAGGCATCCTCCTGCCTGAGACTCCCAAGTTCCTGGAAGCCTGGCACAAGGAGAGTTTAGCCAACAGTTTGCCTGTTTGCTTGCCTCTCCTCGGATGAAAGAAGAGACTTCACACATAGTGTTTGTAAATGCAATAAGACTTTCAATTTCAAGGGAAATTAAGTATTTCAACCCTAAGCTCCAGACACTGGTAAAAGACCAATAAAATTCACCCATCACATTCTAGTTGGCCTGTTCATCCCCAAGGAGGAAAAGGGAATGTCTGCAATGAGCAAGGTGAAGTCCAGCTGCATGTCTTCCATTTGAATTGGTCCTGTTTGGAAGATGCTGGAACATTCCTTAGCTCAGAAACCTCTAGATGCATATTCACTCAGACCCCAAAGGACACCTGAGTGCTGGGAGCAGGCCCCCAAGCCATTGAGTGTCCTTCAGGGAATCTGCCCTGGTTTCCCAAGCTTCTGCCATCCTGCTTCCAATGCCTGCATCCAGACATTTGGAAACAAGATGGGAAAGATCTACACTGCTTTCTAATTGCCATTTATTTTCCTTTAAAATTACATGAATTCCTGGAGGTTATTCTCCATAATTTACCTTGATGAATGTGCAAGCATAAATTCTGTAATCATTCAGTGACTGGATAGAAACTGTACTTGGACTATATTTTTATGAAGATAATTTTCATTTCCAAACATCAATAATCAAATGACAAGAACACAAAAAAAAAATGCTTTAGAAAATGAAATATGTCTCATGGAAGATAAAATAAGCTTCCTGTAGATTACTGTTAGCTGCTCTTCTCTGCCACAGAAACTTCAGTGAAATTACAGTAAAGATCTGGTTTATTTCCAGAGACACCAGTGAATCTAGCAGAAGCAGAATATGTCTTACTCTTTCAGAAATCACACGTGTGCAAAAATTCTTGTCTAAAATTCTCTGTGCTGTCTCAGGGATTGGGCTTTAGTAAAGAATAAAGCTGACAGATCAGCTGGAAGAGGGCAAGGATTCTAGGAATTTTTAGAAATCGAGGAACAATGTGTGTTAACATAGAAGGACATAAACTATAGCCAGATCAGGGGCCTGTGGTTCTCTATAGTAATATCACTTTGCCCAGTTATATATTTTCTAATTTTACCACAAATTTGTATTTATTCTAGTATTTTGAATGTATTTTTTTAGTTATAGATGGACACAACACCTGATTTTTGTGTGGTGCTGAGGATTGAGCCCAGTGCATCACATGTGCCAGGCGAGTGCCCTGCACCTGGGCCCTGGCCCCTGCCCCTGAGCCCCAGCCCCTTCTTCTTGTATTTTTAAATCTCCTTTCATCCCTGGGATATATATATATATATATATATATATATATATATATATATATATATATATATATATATATATATATTAAATTCAATTAATTTACATGAAATAATTGCCGTTTCTAGAAAATTCTGCTGTTGAATTCTGTCTTTCTCCATGGTTTGCATTAGTAAAGACTCTAAGGCTAAACGTCAGCTTGGTGAACCTCAGAGCTTCAGAAACACAAAAGGTGTCATGGAACAGCGTTTCCAACATGAGGAGGTCCTAACTGTCACCAGATGAATGTCCCTGGGCTCTGTGTACTAATACCACTACAGAGAGATCAGCTGTGAAAACTTTGTGTATTTTATTTGGTAACAAAATTTATTCTATTTGTCTATCTCTGTGCACCCTTAGGGGTTTCCCTTTTTAATTATGTGAAGTATTTTAATTGGTAACAAACTCTTGAATCACACCTCTTTTTACTTTTTGGGGTATTATTTTTACTGATTCTTTTTAGTTATTTATAACATTAGGATACAGTTTGACAGAATCACCAAAGCATGAAATACAGTTTGTTCTAATTCAGTCCCCCGCACTCCCCTCTCACCTCCCTTCCGTTAACTTTATGGATCCCTCTGAAATGTATTTATAGTTTTTGTAAATATGTATTGTTTAGTTGTAGGTGGACAATTCCCTTTATTTTTAAGTGGTGCTGAGGATGGAATCCGTGCCTCACCCGTGCTAGGCGAGTTCTCGGCCCCTGAGCCCTAGCCCCAACCCTCTTCTCTTTTTTTTCTTTAAGAGTATTTTCAAAATGCATCAACATTGTCCAAATTTAAAATAATAACTATGTGATAGTGAAGAAGAAATAATTAATCATTCACCTGTAGTTAACTTGGGTACATTTAAAAAAATTAAATTTCATCAACTTTTTGTAAGTTTCTATTACAACTAATATTAGTTAGGATTTTTAGTTTGCTGTGTCTGATCTTATGAATCAAAATGATAGGTTTTGAGACACTTTAAGTCCTAGAGATTATTGTAGAGCTAGATCTATCGATCTCTTGAATTATTATTCCTCATGCACACTTATAGTAATTTACTCATGAACAATAATACCGGTAATATTATAAATCATACTAATGCTATGAAATAAAGCTGATGCCATAACATTTCAAGTAATTAGCAATTATATAATTACCTGGGTTGCAGTTATAATGTGGCAAGTGTCGGACTCCAAAATGCCTTCCTGCAGCACCTCCCTGCCTCCCCTGCCTCTTGACCATTCAGGCTTGGAGCTGAGCCTTCAGGAGGAGGTTATATGGGACCCAGGGCCTGAGCTCACCCCTCAGTGGACTGGTAACCTTGGTGTTCTGGTGAAGCCTGACAGGACCTGTCTTGCAGTAGGCAAGGATGGTGTCCCCAAAGGCAAGGCCAATTCTTCTCCTGTCCTCAGGCAATGGTAAACAAGAAGTGTCTGGAGGGAAACTTCTTGAGTGGATCTGTCATCATCCAAGGTCAGAGGAGCCTGGGTTGCTTTCTCAGTTCCAATAATAATGAACCAACCTCAGGCCTCTCACATTGAGGCATAGTGTAAGTGTGGCTTGATATAAAATATCAACCTATGTGATGTGACCTGTGGATGGCAAAGCACGGAGGAAGTGTGTCTCAGGACTGCTGACTGACAGCAGCTCAGAGCTGTGATGCCCACTCCCAATGCATATGCTTCCCAACCACCTGGATCTCCACATTGGTCCTGAGAGGAAATAATGGAGAGTAAACTGGCTCACTCTGAAACGAGCCCATTGACTTCTGTATGCCCCTGGGCACCAATCCATCTGTCTTGGGACCCTTGGATCTTTCTTCCTTCCCTTTCTTGCCTACCTGCCTCCCTCCCTCCCTCTTGCCTCTATCTATCTATCTATCTATCTATCTATCTATCTATCTATCTATCACATTTTCTTTATTCATCTGTTGAAGGCCACCTAGGTTGGTTCCATAGCTTAGCTATTGTGACTTGAGCTTCTATAAACATGAATGTGGCTGTGTCACTAAAGTATGGTGACTTGAAGTCCTGTAGGTATATACCAAACATGGTATAAGTGGCTCAAATGGTGCTTCCATTCTCCTTTTTCTAAAGAATCTCTATACTGCCTTCCATACTGGCTGCACAAATTTGCAGTCCCATCAGCAGTGTGTGAATGACTATTTCTGCAATCCTCCTTAACCTTTATTGTTACTTGCATTCTTGATAATTACCACACTGAATGGAGTCAGGTGGAATCTCAGTGTTTTTTTTTTTTTTTTTTTTTGGTGGCAGCGGGTATTGGGGATTGAACGTGGAGGCACTTGACTACTGACCTGAATCTGCAGCCCTATTTTGTATTTTATTTAGAGACAGAGTGCCACTGAGCTGCTTAGTTCCTCACTTTTGCTGAGGCTGGCTTTAAACTCACATCCTCTGGCCTTGGCCTCTGGAACCACTGGGATTACAGGTGTGCACCACTGCCCCCGGCCTCAGTGTGGTCTTAATTTGCATTTCTCTGATTGCTAGATGTTGAACCTTTTCTCATAAATTTGTTGACTCTTCCTTTTTTTTTTTTTTTTTTTTTTTTTTTCCTGAGAAGTGCGTGTTTAGTTCCTTTGCCCATTTATTGACTGGGTTTTTTTGTTTGTTTGTTTGTTTGTTTTTTGGGGGGTTTTTTGGTGTTAAGTTTTTGAGTTCTTGGTATATCCTGGTAATTAATGTTCTAAGGATCAGGTGGCAAAGATTTGATTTTCTCCCATCTGTAGGCTTTTCGTGTTCATGATTGTTTCTTTTGCTTTGAAGAAGCATTTTAGTTTTATTTCATCCCATTTATAGATTCTGGACTGTTGTCTAGTTGAGGAAGATGGTTTCTAAGCTGAGATGATTGAGAGCTGGGCCTACGTTTCCTTCTAGTAGGAGCAGGGTCTCTGGTCTGTTGCCCACATTCTTGATCCACATTGAGTTTGGTTTCTGTGCAAGGTGAGAGTTAGGGGTTCAATTTGACTTTGTTCCACATGAATTTCCATTTTTTTTCCCAAAACAATTTGCTGAAGAGGCTATGTTTTCTCCAATGTATGTTTATGGCATCTCTGTCTAGTATAAGTGTACTTAAATGGGTTTGTCTTTGTGTCTTCTAAACTGTTCCTTGGTTTGCATGTCTGTTTTGTGCCAATATCATGCTGTTTTGGTTACTATAGCTCTGTAGTGTAATTTAAGGACCATATTGTGATGCCTCTGGTGTCCTTGTTAGTCTCAGATAAAATCACGTGATCTCCCCGCCCCGCAGGCCCAGGATCTGACTTCCCAGCTGCCTTTAGGCAGGTGCACATTAATCCCACCATGGCACCTGGCTCAGCTCCTGGCTGGTGGTTGGTAAGCTCAGGGCATCCTCCCTGAGCCAGTTTACTGAGTCCCACAGCCTACGCATTGGCCAGGCTAGGTGGCCTTCAGTCTTGGGGTTTCCTGTACTAAGCTTATTTCTAGAAGTTCTCAGCTTTTTCTGGACTGTGTGGTATTCCTGCTCCTCCTGCAAACAGCTTTCTCTCTTTTTTTCCTTTTTCCTTATTTAATGCACTCGAACTATCTATTTTTCTCAGGCTCCTCATCCACTATTGAGTATTACTGCTTCCCTTTCTCATCCACCTTGGGGAGAAGCAGGATCCCCACTGCTGGAGTCCCAAGAAGGTGAGCTCTGAGAAACCTTGCTTCACTGAACCTGCCACTTTGCATCTCCCTGTGTACATTGTTGGGACTAGGGCTGGACTTCAAGGCGCTTAACTACTGAGGCCGCTCCCCAGTGATTTTCATTTACTTTTCGAGCCAGGACCTCTCTAATGTGCTTAGGTCCTCACTAATTTGCTGAGGATGGCCTCAAACTCAGAATCCTTCTGCCTCAGCCTCTTGAGCTTCTGGCATTAAAGGTGTCACCCTGCAGCCCCTCAGCTGGGCTATTCTTTTAGAACCACTCCACATCATATTCTCCTCAAGCCTGAGTGGTATAGGATCACTTGGAACACATTTTACTTCATAATTAAGGAATTACTAGTTACATTACTGGAAAATTAGTAATCACTCTTGGGTGATAGAAGGGTGTATAAACATTTTTTGGACTTACAGAACTGGTGTCCTTCCTAGGGACTTTTCTTCTTGTTTCTCTATAAAAAGAGTGAAAAGTGTAAAAATTAATTTGTTTGACCAACTGGTATAAAAGGACCAACAAAACCTCAAAGGCAAATTCAGTAAAAATGAGGCTGGGTGCTGTGCATAATTAATTCAGGGTACAAAGGCATCTGTGTGCCCTGGGTGAGGGCTCGTTCTGCAGACGATATGCTGAGTCCACAGAAGTCCCTGAAAATATTTTGTATGTTGCAGTTAAGTGACTTTATTTTTTTAAATGAGATACCTGGACAGAAAAATGCGGACTTACTTTAGAGTCCCCATACACCTATCCACCATAGGGTTCTCCTTATTACTTACATCTTGCATTTCTATGACATTTGTCACAATTTGTGGGCCAGTGTAATGTTGATATGGATAGATCATCATTGATTAATATCTTTGTGTTGTATTTCTATAAATAGTGACAAAAGCATAGAGTGGAGTAGCTGCCATAGGAGTAGCTTAGGGAGCAGGTCCACCACACCAGGCGTCCCCCTCTACAGATGTCCATCTCCCCCTTTTCCTGGAATCCCCAGCAACCTTAATGTTTCCATGGTCTACTGTTTCTCCATTTTATTGGAGTCATACAGTTGGAGCCAAAGCAATGTGACATTTTACACCAGCTGTTTCACTTCATGGTGTATTTATGTGCCCATGTGTTTATTAGCTCATCTCTTTTGATTGCTGTGATTAATCCAGCCCTTGTTACCCCAGAACTGAGGCAGAAGCCCCCCAAGGGGAAATGCTGTGGGGACAGGCTGCCCCATCCTCCCCAGGTGCAGCTCCCTAGGAGGCTATGGACACCCAGGTTGGTGGGCAGCTCATGGCTGAGGAGCCCACACTGACACCTGCCTGTCCACCATGACATCTCTGTCCTCAGTGATGAGAGCTCCAGTAACTTCCAAGACATGTCCCCACGATCCAGATCCCCTGAGCCACTGGCAATGGTTTTTGGCAAGACATTCCATTTGCTGCCCATTTGACCTGAACAGATAGGAGGTCAGGGCTGGGCCCTGTGGTAATGGCCATTCATTCTCGTGGTCTTGTTCGTTCTTTGTATATACACACAACAGCAGGATGCAGGCTGATTCTGATTCTTGTGGTCCCACGTGTTGTGGAGTTTCACTGGTTGTGTGTTCAAGATGGAAACAGGGAGGCTGCATCCCCTTCATTGTCCCCTCGATCCTGTCCCCTTCCCCTCTGTTCCCTTCCCTCCCCTCTTTCTCACCCAGGGGACCTCTGTCTCCCCACTCAGTAGCTACTTTAAAAGCTGCTGCTCTTGCTGGTGACTTGCAACCTCAACTAGCCAGAGACGTGTCTCCTCATAACACAAAGTGACCCATGGCCCCTCCAAAGCCAAAGAGATCAGGGAGCTTCAGACCAGAGGGGACCACCCAGGACTTATGGGGCCTTGCAGGCCAACAGGGATGTCAAGGGGAGGGGTAGCTCCTTCCTGCATTCATCTGGGACTTCCAAGGGTTGCTAGAAGCTTCCCTAAGGGCTCTTCCTGTGGCAGCCAGAACTCTGGTGGTCCTCTTAGTCATGTCCAGGGCTCGAGGGGGAATTCTTCATCATCCACAGCAAGTGATGTCACCAAGACAGGAAGCAGACAGGGACCAGGGTTCAGTGTGGCATAACTTAAGTTAATGAAGTTTTTTTTTTTTTTTTGTTCTATTAAATACAAACCACATCGTGGTGGGAGAGGGCAGTGGAGCAAAATCCAGAGAGTGACAGAGAGCAAGGAGCAGGGGTCCCACAATCCCACCAGGGTTTGCTCCCAGTGACCTGCTGGGCCCATCTTTTCTTCCCTCTGTGACACTCGGGATGGAGTAGAAGGCCCTTGCACGAGCTTGGCAAGTGCTCGACCCTAAGCCATGTCCTCAGCTCCTAGGTCCCCCCCCCTTAATGGTCCCCCACCTCCCAGCAGCTCCATCCTCGGCCACACAGATATTTAGGGCTGATGGAGTTTAAAATCATCAACAGCTTCTTTATGGCTTTAGCCAAGGACACCAAAGAGGGAACCAAACACCCCAAACCCAGGCCATCCCCACAGGATGGCCCGAGGGGCTGTGCCGCCTTTTGGGGGTTACAGAAAATGAGCTGAGTGGTTCTCGCAGGCCTGGGGGTGCATTGGGTAGCTCCCAGGGGAACCTCTGTGGACAGGACTGTGGGATAAGGGAGGCACAGGCTGTTTCCAGATGTGCCAGTAACATGAAATGTCATCATTGACAGAGCCACAGGGAAAATGGAAAAATAAATTCTACAGGAACTTTTTCCAACAGGAAGACAAGTTGTCACCAACACTCTCTTCAGCTTCCCTGTGAGTTCATGAACTTACTTGGCTGTAGCACAGAGTTGGCTTCCCGGCAGCAGAGCCCCCAGCACCTGCAGCCATAGGTGGTGTCACCCCGTGGGATCAGGTGTCTTGGGGTTGACGTGTGGCTTATCTTTGCTGCTCGTGTTGGTAATAAAGTGCTGGAATCCACCTGGGCTAGTTGTCTCCTCCATTCAAGCCAGGCAGTGGCAGGTGTGATAACTTTTCAGCTTGGGGACAGTTTGACAGTGGCTCATTGACAATGGCAGATAATTGTGACTATAATAAGGAGGTGATGCAATTGGTAGCAATGGTTTCATGCCCCTGCATGTGACTTAGTGACGTCTCCAGTACTTTTCCATTCCCACTGGTAACCAGACTAGAAATGAGTTTGCATTATATGATGGGTGGTGATGACGTTGACCATCTGGCCATATTGCTGTACCCATTCTCCTCCTCTTTATTATTTATTTATTACATACATGACAATAGTGGAGTGCATTACATTCATAATCATCCATTCACAGGACAATCTTTCATAACTCTGTATGTAAAGTATGTTCATGCCAAATTATGCCATTATACATGAAGTCTCTTTTTTCATTACAACTCTTAATACACCATTATACCACAATTTATCATATCTGTTTGTATGTAAGTTATGTTGACACCAAATTCACATCTTCATACATGTATTTTGTATAATGATGACCGTGATCATTGCCATTCCCCTTCCCCCTCCCTTTCCTTCCCACCCCTATTCCCTATCTAGAGGTAATCTTCCTCCCATGCTCTCCTTCCCTATCCCAGTTTGAGTCACCCCCTTATATCAGAGAAAACATTCAGCATTTGTGTTTTTGAGATTGGCTAACTTCACTTAGCATCATCTTCTTCAACACCATCTATTTCCCTGCAAATGCCATGATCTTGTTCTTTTTTAGAGCTTAATAATATTCCATTGTGTATAAATGCCACTTTTTTTATCCATTCATACACTGAAGGACATCTATGTTGTCTCCACAGTTTAGACATTGTGAAATGTGCTTCTATAAACATTGATGTGTTTGTGTGCCTGTAGTTTGCTGTTTTTAGATCCTTTGTGTATAGTCCGAGAAGAGGAATAGCTGGGTCAAATGGTGGTTCCATTCCCAGGTTTCCAAGGAATCTCCATACTGCTTTATATATTGGCTGCATTAATTTGTAGACTCACCAGCAATGTATGAGTGTGCCTTTTCCCCCACAGCCAGCACTTGTTGTTGTTTGTCTTCATAATGGCTGCCATTCTTACTGGAGTGAGGTGGTGTCTTAGAGTAGTTTTGACTTGCATTTCTCTGATTGCTAGAGATGATGAGCATTATTCATATATTTGTTGATTGTATATCCTCTTCTTAGAAGTGTCTGTTCAGATCCTTGGACCATTTGTTGATTGGGTTATTTATTTATTTATTTATTTATTTTTGCTTAGCTTTTTGACTTCCTTATATACCCTAGAGATTAGAGCTCTATCTGATGTATGAGGGGTAAAAATTTGCTCCCAGTATGTGGGCTCTCTGTTCACTTCACAAATTGATTCCTTTGCTGAGAAAAAAAAAACGTTTTAGTTTGAATTCATCCCATTTCTTGATTCTTGGTTTTAATTCTTGTGCTATAGGCATCTTATTAAGGAACTTGGGGCTTAGCCTCACGTGATGAAGACTAGGGCCACTTTTTATTCCATTAGACACAGAGTCTCTAGTTTAATTCCTAGGTCCTTGATCCATTTTCAGTTAACTTTTTCAGATGTTGAGAGAGAGGGGTTCAATTTCATTTTGTTGCATATGGATTTCCGGTTTTCCCAGCACCGCTTGTTGAAGATGCTATCCTTTCTCCAGTGCATATTTTTGGCATCTTTGTCTAATAAAAAGTAGTTGTAATTTTGTGGGTTAGTCTCTGTGTCCTCTATTCTGTACCATTGGTCTACCAGCCTGTTTTGGTACCAGTACCATGCTGTTTTTGTTACTCTTGCTTTGTGGTATAGATTAAGGTCTTGTGTAGTGATGCCACCTGCTTCATTCTTCCTGCTAAGGATTGCTTTAGCAATTCTGGGTCTCTTATTTTTCCAGATGAGTTTTATGATTGTGTTTTCTATTTCTATGAGGAATGTCATTAGGATTTTCATCAAAATTGCATTAATTCTGTATAGTGCTTCTGGTAGTATGGTCATTTTTAATAATATTAGTTCTGCCTGTCTATGAGCAAGGAAGACCTTCCCATCTCCTTTGATTTCTCTCTTTAGGGTTCTGTAGTGTTAATTGTGTAGATCATTTATTTCTTTTGTTAAGTTGATTCCAAAGTATCTTATTTTTTTTGAGGATATTGTGAATGGGGTAGTTTTCCTTATTTCTCTCTCAAAGGATTTTTCACTGATATACAGAAATGCCTTTGATTTATGGGTGTTGATTTTATATCCTGCTACTTTGCTGAATTCATTTACTACTTCTAGAAGTTTTCTGGTGGAGTTTCTTGGGTATCCTAGGTATAGAATCATGTCATCAGCCAATAGTGCTTGTTTAAGTTCTTCTTTTCCTCTACTTATTCCTTTAATTTCTTTCATCTTTCTAATTGCTCTGGCCAGTTTTTCAAGAACCATATTGAATAGAAGTGGTGAGAGAGGGCATCCCTGTCTTGTTCAGATTTTAGAGGGAATGCCTTCAGTTTTTCTCTGTTTAGAATGATACTGGCCTGAGGCTTAGTGTAGATAGCCTTTACAATGTTGAGGTAAGTTCCTGTTATCCCTAGTTTTTCTAGTGATTTGAACATGAAGGGGTGCTGTATTTTGTCAAATTCTTTTTCTGCATGTATGGAGATGATCATATGGTTCTTTAAGTCTATGGGTGTGATGAATTACATTTATTGGTTTCTGTATTTTGAACAATCTTCTATCTCTGGGATGAATCCCACTTGATCATGGTGCATGATCTTTTTGATATGTTTTTGTATTCAATTTGCCAGAATTTTATTGAGGATTTTTGCATCTATGTTCATTAGAGAGATTGGTCTGAAGTTTTTTTTTTTTTTCTTAAGTATCTTTGTCTTGTTTTGGAATCTGGGTTATATTGGCCACATAGAATGATTTTGGAAGTACTCACTCTTTTTCTATTTCCTGAAGAGTATTGGTATTAGTTCTTCTTTAAAGATCTTGTAACAACAAGGCAGTATATCCATCCAGTCCTGGGATTTTCTTGGTTGGTAATCTTTTGATGGATTCTTCTCTTTCCTCACTTGATATTGTCTGTTAAAGTTGTGTATATCTTTCTGACTCTATCTGGGCAGATCATATGACTTTAGGAATTTATCAATGCCTTCAATGTCTTCTATTTTATTAGAGTATAAGGTTTCAAAATAATTTCTAATTATCCTCTGTATTTCTGTAGTGTCTGCTGTGATATTGCTTTTTTTATCACGTATGCTAGTAACTTGTGTTCTTTCTCTCCTTCTCTTCATTAGAGTGGCTAATGGTCTGTCAATGCTACTTATTTTTTTCAAAGAACTGACTTTGTGAAATTTTTCAATTGTTTCTTTTGTTTAAATTTCATTGATTTCTGCTCTGGTTTTAATTATTTCTTGTTTTCTACTGCTTTTGCTGCTGATTTGTTCTTTTTCTAGGGCTTTGAGATGTAGTGTGAGGTCATATTTTTTTGGCTCTTTCTTCTATTAAGGAACGAACTCCATGCAGTGAAGTTTCCTGTTAGTACTGCTTTCATAGTGTCCCAGAGATTTCAATATGTTGTGTCTGTATTTTCATTTATATCTATAAGAATTTTTTAATCTCCTCCTCAGTGACTTCTGTAACCCATTGTTTATTCAGTAGCATATTGTTCAGTCTCCATGTAATGCAGAAATTTTTCTTCCTTATTTTGTTGATTTCCAATTTCATTCCATTATGATCTGATAGCAAATACAAAGGAGATACTACCATGTATTTTTAAGATTTGCCCTGTGGCATAGTATATGGTCCATTTTTGAGAAGCATCCATGTGCTACTGAGAAGAAAGTGTATCCACTTGATGTTGGTTGATATATTCTATATATGTCAATTAAGTCTAAGTTATTCATTTTGTTATTGAGCTCTATAGTTTCTTTATTCAACTTTTTTTGGAAGATCTGTCTAGTGATGAGAGAGGTGTGTTAAAGTCACCCAAGATCATTGTGTTGTGGTCAATTTGACTCTTGAACTTGAGAAGAGTTTGTTCGATGAACATAGCTGCACCGTTGTTTTGGGCATGTATATTTATAATATGTCTTGTTGGTTTATGGTTTCCTTGAGCAATATATAATGTCCACCTTTATCCCTTTTGATTAACTTTGGCTTGAAGTCTACTTTATTTGAGTATGGAAACCCCTGCTTGCTCTCGAGGTCCATGTGAGTGGTATGATTTTCTTCAACCTTTCACCTTCAATCTGCGTATGTCTTTTCCTATCAGATGAGTCTCCTGTAGGCAGCATATTGTTGGGTCTTTTTTTAAATCCAGTCTACTACCCTGTGTTTTTGATGGGTGAGTTTAAGCCATTAACATTTATGGTTACTATTGAGACATGGGTTTTTTCCCAGCCTTATTTGTTTATTTTTGTTATTTAACTGATCTTGGTTTTCCTCTTTGATATTTTTTTTTCCTTTAGTGTGCTACCTCCCACTGTTGGTTTTCATTTACTTTTCATGAAATGTTTTGCCAAGGATGTTTTATAGTAAACAAAAGTTAAAAAATAATTTACAGCTGGTTGTCCAGCTGTAATTTTTTTTTAACTTTTGTTTATCATGGAAGGTTTTTATTTCATCTTCAAATATGAAGCTGGATACAAGATTTTTTTTGTTGGCACTCATTATCTTGCAGAGTTTGAAATATGTTGTCCCAGGATCTTCTAGCTTTCAGGGTCTGTGTTGAAAAATCAGCCATTAACCGAACTGGTTTACCCCTATATGTAATCGTATTCCTTTCTCTTGTGGCTTTTAAAATCCTCTCTTTATTCTGTATGTTGGGCATTTTCATTATAATGTGTCTTGGTGTGGTTTTGTTGTGATTTTGCACATTCAGTGTCCAGTAGGCTTGTTGGATTTGGATTTCCATTTCATTATTCATGTCTGGAAAGTTTTCTGATATTTCATTTAACAGATTTCTCATTCTTTTGGTTTGGACCTTTATGCCTTCCTCTATCCTAATAACTCTTAAATTTAGTCTTTTTATGCTATCCCATATTTCTTGGATGTTCTGCTAATGGTTTCTTATCATTTTCGCTGTGCTGCATTCTTCTGAAGATGTTATACTTTGTCTTTGTCCTATCTTCTAAGTTGCCTACTGTGTTGGTGATGATTTCATTTGTATTTTTAATTTGGTTAATTTTTTATTTCATTTCAAGGATTGCTGTTTGGTTTTTTAATGACCTCTATCTCCCTATAGAGGTGATCTTTTGCTTCTTGGATTTTTTTTATGTAGCTAATTGTCAAAATGATCTTTCACCGTCTGTTGTCTGATGTCTTGATGTTCAAAAACATTTGAATCATGTAAATCTTGAATTGTTTCACTTTTCTGCTCTTTGTTAATTCTTCTAATGATATGTTGTCTTGAATTGTTGTCCTTTCTTCCCTTGTCTTTTCATGATGCTTGCATTTCCCACTCTGTGGGACTGGTGTGTTATTGTTTTTACCCTAGATTTGTCATGCTCTTGTACAGTTCTGAGATCTCTCCTTTGTGGAAAAGGACAATGTTAAGAGTTCCCAATATCAACAATACATCATCTATGAGTAAATTTTTGTTATTAAGACATTTATTGTTACTCTCAATGTTGAGAAATGTTGGATTCAATTATTATTTAAAATTAATATTTTCATAAAAGGTGTACAGTTTCTGGTTGCAGACAGAGACCTGGGGGTTGGGTTATGATGTTATGTTAAGGTGTAAAGATGTGAGAGTATGAGGTTAATATATCTTAGGGAACTTGGAGAAGAACTCTAATGAAGAGGGTTAGTAGCAGGGGAATAGACAGGAGGTAATATAGGTAGACAAGTATGTGGGAGGACAGTAGAATGCATAAAAACAAACACATACATGTATTTAGAGAATTACAAGAAGTAAAAATAGCAAAAATTAGGAGGTTGAAAGAGTAAGAGAGGGAGGAAGAAAATTAGAAAGAAACAAAATAGAGAAAGTAGAGGAAAAAAGGGGGGCTTATGCATTTCCTCTATATTATTCTGGTGACTCAGTTCTTAAAGTTCTATTTCATGCAAAGTTCTTGGTTTCACATATGTTGAGGTTGCAAGGACCAGAGGAGGAAGGGTAGAGGAGAAAGAGGATAAAATGGAAGACAAAAAAAGAAAAACAACAACCACCACCACACAAAAATATATATATTCTTAGAGTTCCATTTTCTTCTCTTTTCTTTCAGTAGGTGGACTTGTCTATTCCAAGCTTGAGTCTCTGCCCTCAGGTGGAGGAGGTGTCCAGTGTGAGAAGACTAGAGCTCTCCCTCTTCTGTCTGGAGTTTCCCTAATCTTGGTCTCTCTGAGTTGCTCCCAGTTTTTAGACCCCCTTCCCTCTCTTGCTTATCAGGTCTCAGCTGTGGGACATCATGCTTTCTACCCTTGTTCACACCAGGTGGGCAGTGCCCTGGTTGCACTGTGCTCCTGTTCATCTGAGAGCAGATTTTGTGCTGATAGCCGAGTTATCACAGTTGGGGGTGAGGAGGTACTTATTTAGTGGCAGATGCACGTTGGTCGCCACGCCTACCAAAACATAGCGAGGAAGGTTTTCCCAAGATAGGATCCATCTGTTTCCCTCATGGGAGTGTCAGGTGAGGTGGTGGTGGATAGCAGGGATGTCCTTGTGCTGTGGCTAGAACATGGTCCAGTGACCTGTGTGGGAGTGGAGTGTGGTCTGTAGTTCTGCTCTACAGAGATGCTGATGTGGTATTTCTGCTCTGCTGCTTGAAAGTCATGCATGTGCTCAAACTGCGGGCTTTCGGACCCAGGTCTGGAGTTTCACTGGAACACAGAGGCTCTGAGATCTGCTCGGTGTTTGAAGCTCTGGTGGATTCTGTGAAAATCCGCTGGATGGGGTCCTGATAAACGCTCTGAGATGTCATGTTCTCTCAAGGCGAGACCCTGTGGAGAAGGCACCTGATGGCTTTCTCAGATTCATGTACAAAACAGCCAGAAATGGGATCTCCTCTACTCCACCATCTGGGATCCTCCTCTCACAATTTCTTCTGACAATTTTTGAATGCTTTCTATTTTCCTTTTTTATTTCAATATTATGTACTCACAATTTTTATTTGCAGTATCTGGTATGTGAGCATGAATTGGCATGTGGTGTGAGTAAAGGGAACAATACTCATCACACAGGTTTTCTATTATCTCAGTGTCTTTCTTTGGAGAGATGTCATTTTTCTTCCTGTTCTGAAATCTCTGATTATCCTTGTCTATGTAGCAAGGACTTATTAATACTTTTCCTTGTGGTTCACAGTTCATTCATTTCATTAAGCGGTCTGCACAGATTGCTGTATCTTCATGACATGAGTCACCAGTGGCATCATGGTGTCCTAGCTGGTGGTAGACCTTATGCACCACAATAGCTATGGCAAACAGCCCCAGCATGTAGTTGTCTGTATCATTCGGGTTTCTATCATTACACTCAGATATTTGGAAAATGCAGAACCATCTTAGAATAAACTTTCCAGTGTTTATTTCCATCATTAGCAAATTACCTATCTCAATAGTTTGGAAAAAGTAAATTTTACAAAAAAATACATGTAGAGAAAAGAAAATCCTAAGCAAAAGAGCAAACTTAGAAGATGTAAAATTGGGACACAATTGCCATGCAGCTGTCTAGTGCATAACTGACATACAGCTTAGTTGTCAGATCTACCACAACTCTTTCAATTTCATTTGCTCTTTAAAAGTGCCAATGTTGACATCAGAATGATCATTTTTAGTATCTTCTAAGTTTGCTCCTTTCCCGAGGATTTTATTTTCTCTACACGAATTTTCATAAAATGTACTTTTTCCAAAGTATTGAGATAACTTGCTAATAAACACTTAGGCATTTAAGGGCTAATTGTAAGTCTGTATTTTTCCTTATTAATCTCAGCTTTCAATGCATCTCACTTTTTTTTTTTTTACAAACCTATGGAGGTTTAACTGACACATATTAAACTGTACATATCTAAGGTCTATATTTTTATGTTTTGCCGTATGTACATGACTATGAAACCAGCACCACAGTCAAGAAAATTATCATATCCATAACTAAAATGTGCTTCCTAATGTCTTTTTTCCCCACAACCTGTGGACTAGGAGGCTGCTAATGAAGGCCACAGAAGGCAGGGAAGAGGAGAGAGAAGAGAAGGGAGGAAAGGCAGAGGGACACTGGGATCAGTGTGGGACAGATGGGGCAGGACAGAGGCACAGCAGCAGCAGCAGCATCTGAACAGGTTGAAACAAGGCTGGGGTGAAGGAAAAAGGTAGCACCCTGGGGCAGTCCCTGAGCCACAAGCAGATGAAGGGATGGCACCCTAGTGTTCTTCCCACCTTGCTTCCCAAGGGCATCTCTTCCCAAACCCAGGGAGTGCTTCTCCTGCTGTCAAAACATCTTTTTTTGGCCAGGTGGGATCCACTTTATCTTCGTCATCCCTTTCTTCCTTGTCTCCATCCCACTAAGTCCCCTCGCCATCCTTTGCAGTTTCTATTTCTTCATCAGCCCCCTCTACTTCTCCTCTTCCAATTAATTCTTTTAAATATATTTTATTAGTTATTGAAGGACATTTATTTGCATGTGGTGCTTAGAATGAAACCCAGTGCCTCACACGTGGCAGGAAAGTGCCGAGCCCCTGAGCCCCAGCCTTTCTGTTCCATGTCTCTATTTTGCTCTTTCCAGCCTTATCCTTCACCTCTTATCAGTAGGTCCTTGGCACTAAGTAAACACAGCCTTCTTGTCTTGTCTGAGCTGGGGCTGGGGCCATGCTTGGGCTTGTGTGAAAATGGGTCCCTGTGTCTGGACAGAAGGGTCCTGCAGTGCAGAGTGTGGTGGCAGCTGGAGTACCTTTTCCAGCGGTAAAGGTGGCAGTGGTGGGGGCCAGTTGGAGCACCCTTTAGAACCCTTTCCCACCTCTCCTCTGTCTAGGGTAGAGTTGCTCTTTCATAGCACACACCTGAGTACAGAGCACCAGACCATCTTCCAAGATGCTTTACCATTTACTTTTGCCACTGCAGGCTTGGCTATTCCAATAACTCAATGTCCCTGTGGCCATAAGTCTTACAGTTGTGTGTGGGCACTGTCATTGTTTTTCACGCTTCCTGGTGGATCTACAGTAGTCTCTGCTGCCTTGACTATTAACTTCCTTGAATAGTCCTGTTCAATACTTGTGTTTATATATTTATTTACCATCTGCATATTTTCTCCTTTTAAAAATTCTCTTAAAAATTTCTCATCTGTGCTGGGCTCTGTTAGGATATCTTTTCCCCCCAAAGAAATGTGAAATACTTTGAATATTCTGCATTCTAAGCACTAAAATTGTTCATGGACAACATCTATCTTCCTAGATCTCCCTTTAAACATTGAGATCCACTGACTTAAAATGACCAAAATAGAATCCACAGAGGTGAAGTCCTAGAAATATTCAGGGGGAAATTTTGGAAAAGAGAAAATAACAAAATCAGAGAAGAATGAATCCAAACCCCAGAGTGTTTAGGTGAGTACTGTGACCCACATGCCCTGTGATGAGGCAACCAGGGATCTGCATTGTGGGTGAGGACAACATTAAGTATTTGACCCAAGGTTACAGCAACTAGGAAAGTGATCAGGTCTAGTTGAGATCATGGTCCCACCTGCTATCTAAACAAGGTGCCGCACTCTGGCTGGGCACAATTCACGAGCCACTCATCAAGCAGAAACGAACTTTATTTTTAGAACACACATGCCACAACACACAAATTCTTCAGGAATTCCCTCAGAGCCCAACTGCCACCACCAGCTTCCCACAAGCCTCTGTACCCCCCCACTCCTCCTGCTCTTGAGGCCGATTGGCTGGGTTGCATGGGTGGAGCCAAAAAGAGTCCTCCAATGAGCAGCTCCATGGTCTGAAAGGGTGGGGAAACAGGACAATGAGCATCACCATAAAGGAGCCAATCAGCTGGCAGCTGGAAGTTTGCTGGCAGCTGGTATTTTGTTGGGGCCCCTTCGGCTGTGGCTCTCAACATTGGGGCCCCTTTTGCTGTGGCTGTCAACATTTCCCCCTCTCCGTTTAAACAACAAGCATGTGGCTTAGGGACCGTGCCTGCCTTAGGTTGTCCAATACTACATATGGTTCTTACCCGTCATCAGATGAGCTGAGCTCAAGGCATCAGCCTCCTGTCTTAGGTTGGTACCATTGCAATTGGATCTTACCCATCATTGACTACCGGTCCAGCATACAGCCACACCTGTGGATAGGTCTTTGTATCAGTGAGGGTGTGAGGTTCTTTGCCTCACCTCTGTAGGCCCCCAAATTTTAGCTGAACTACCTTCACAAGCAGAAAGGAGGAGGATCCACCAAGTCAATTGATGGCTCCTTTTGGAAAAATTGTACCACAGATGACACCATCAGCAAAAATACCCCAACACTACCACAAGTCGCTGCACCAACAGATAGTTCACAATGCATACAAATGATACATAGTCCAGGCAAGTTCTGCAAGCAGTTCAGTGATAGCTATTGCAGAAGCTGTAGATTGGTTTTATCTTTGTCTTCACCAGCACTGGGATGAAGATAGGAATTCTGGCAATAATGGCTAAAGAAAAAATTATGTAATATTCCAGAAGGCACTAAAAGAAAACAATTTTCTGAACAATTTACATTATCTTGAACAGAATTATTAAATATAATGTAAAGGGAAGGTGAAAGTAAACAAACAGATCTTTAAACCTCCTTTTTTGTTCACATATTAAAACAATCCTCAACAGCTGTTTTCCCAATTTAAATTAAACCATTTAAATCATGTGAATAAAAAAAAAAAAAAATATTTGGATCCATTTTTCATGAGCGCTCATCATATATGATATATGGACATACTTACATACAAACATACAACACAAAACACAAGTGTGCACACATAATATAATACAACACATAACATAATAGTAAAGGCCTTATAACTTTTTACAGGTGAAATCTCCATTGCAATGTTTAAAAACTCTATAGTCAAAAAATAGAATTGATCAGCAAAACATTAACCTAGGTCTGTATGAGCTCAAAAAACAAAATAGAACTTCATGTTGTGGGAAAAGGCAATAATAAAGAAGGTATTGAAAAAAGCATCGTGGTTCTGTTGCAGATGTAAGGATAGCCAAACTGGAGTTCTGGATATCAGCTGTTACGGAATTGAGCCAAATCATCTTCTTTGTGGTCTGTAGAAATTGCTTTAGTTAATCTCTCTGGAATCCAAATCGGCTGCTGTTCTCCCTGTGGAAACACACAAACAGACCCCTGACTCCAGAAAATTACTGGGTCAAGAACTTTCCATTGTCCTGTTAGAACATCCTTCCAAATAAACTTTGGATTATGTACATTTTTTGGACACATATGCCTTTCCACAGCATTAAGCCCTGATGAATCCAAATTTTAAAAGTTTAGAGTAAAAACGGTTATTTTAAGTTTATCTTGGGGGAATATATACCCTTCCCAATTCCCTCTTTTTGCTTTAATAAGTAAATTTTAATACTTTGATGAGCTCGTTAAACTATGCCTTGTCCTTGTGGAGTGTATGGGATTCCTCTTATATGAGTAATGTCAAATGATGAGCAAAAATGTATAAAAGAGGTAGAAGTATAACCAGGGGCAGTATCTGTTTTTAACTGTTTTGGAATGCCCACAGTGGCAAAATTTTGTAAGCAATGAGCTATAATATCTTTAATTTTTTCTCCAGCATGAAGGGAGCCCATCAAAAATCCAGAAGAAGTATCAACTGTAACATGCAAATATTTTAATTTTTCCAAATTCTGGCAAGTGTGTGACATCCATCTGCCAAATATGGTTAGGTATCAGTCCTCTAGGATTGACTCCAAGATTAACTTGTAGTAAAAAGGTCACACAATTTTGACATTGGTTTATTATTTGTCTAGCTTGTTCCTTAGTTATTTTCAAACACTTTTGTAAAGTACTAGCATTGACATGGAACTTTTTATGAAAATTTTTAGCTTCTTCTAGTGTAGAGAAAATATGTATGTCATGTGTAGTTTTATCTGCTATATCATTGCCCAAACTAAGGGCTCCAGGCATTCCTATATGTGTCCTGATATGTCCTATAAAGATTGGATATTTTCTGTCCCAGATTAGAATTTATATAGTGAAAAGCAAAGAGAAAAGAGTAGAGGAAGGGGAAATCCTACCAGCATCTTCAAGTTATATTATAGCATCAACTATATACTGACTATCAGAAAATAAATTACATACAGAATCTTTAAACATCACAAAAGCTTGTAATACTGCATTAAGCTCTACCTTTTGACCTGATTGGGTACTAAAAATGTAAAAGTTTGATCAGGGGTAACTACTGCTGCTGTACCATTATTTGACCCATCAGTGAATATATTTGGAGCATTCATTATTGGTGTTTCTCTTGTCATTTTTGGAAAAATTACAGGGTGCAATGACCAAAAAGACAATAAAGGATTAGATGGTAAGTGGTTATCAAATGAAACATTAGATTTGCACATGATTATTGCCCAAGAATTTAACTCATTAGCTAACTCATCAATTTGATCCATAGTATATGGAGTAATAATTTTATTGGGAGAAATTCCAAACACTCCCTTTGCTGCTTTTATTCCTTTGAGTATTAATTGTCCTACAGCCTCAGGATACCTAGTAAGAATAGTGTTAGGAGAATAAGATAAATGTATCCATAATGATAGAAGTTCTTGCCAAAATACTCCTGTAGGAATATTTTTTGTTGGTAGTACAATAAATAATAAAGGCAAACTTATATCAATTCTATCCAAATGCATATTTTCCATATATGTTTCAATGATTTTTAATGCCTTTCTTGCTTCAGGCGTTAACATTTGGGGTGAATTTGGAACTGATGGACCTTTTAGGATATCAAATAAAGGTCCCAATTCTCCTGTTGGTATGCCTAGATAAGGCCTAATCCAATTTATGTCTCCTAATAACTTTTGAAAGTCGTTAAATGATTTGAGTTGATCTACTCATATTTGAATTTTTGGTGGACGGACCATGGTTGAGGATAACATAAGTCCTAAATAATTAATTGGAATATTTAATTGTACTTTATCTATTGCTATCTCTATATTATAACTTTTTAATAAGTTTGTAAGCATGGCATGACATTCTAGCAATTTGTTTTTAATCTTTGCTAATAATACATCATCCATATAGTGAAATATTTGTAGTTCAGGATTTTGATTTCTAAGTGGCTGGATTACTTTGTTAACATAAATTTGACACATAGTTGGGCTGTTAGCCATCCCTTGAGGGAGTACTTTCCATTCATATCTCTGATCAGGACCTTCATGATTCAGTGCAGGGATAGTAAATGCAAAATATGGACTATCCTCAGGATGAATTGGAATTGAAAAAAAAAACAATCTTTAATATCTATAACTAAAACATACCAGGTTTTTGGCAAAGCAGACAACTGAGGAATCCCTGATTGAGCAGGTCCCATAATAACCATCTCATTGTTAATGGCTCTTAAATCTTGCAATAATCTCCATTTACCAGATTTCTTTTTGATGACAAAAATGGGAGTATTATGGGGAGATACAGAAGGTTGCATATGTCCTTCCGCTAATTGTTGTTTGACCAGGTCATGGGCTGCTTGTATCTTTTCTTTAGTCAGGGGCCACTGAGGAACCCATACTGGTCTTTCTGATTTCCAACAAATTTTTATTGTCTCAGTGGCTCTTTCTGAAAATCCAACCCATGTCTGTCTGTTCCTTGATCTATTTGTATTGGTGCTGCTATACCTTGTTCTTGTTTTTCTAATCTTTTTCCTTTCCTAAAACCTTGTCTAGTCATAATAGTGGGTGCATTTTGGTTGATGTTATTTGTTAATGTCAAACCTAATTGATCTAGGACATCTCGTCCCCATAAATTTATGGGAAGATGATCCAATACATATGGCTGTATAGTTCCTTCACATCCTTCAGGATCCTTCAAATCTAATACCATTGCACTTCTATGGGGATTAGTCGCCACTCCTAGGCCTCAAAGTGTTTGAGTGGCTTTTTGTAATGGCCAATGTTTTGGCCATTCTTGATGAGAGATGATGCTAACGTCTGCACCTGTATCCAGTAGCCCATTAAATTCATGTCCTTGAATATTTAGTTTTAGCATGGGGCGAGAATCTAAATTTAAAGAAAGCATAGCCCAGTCTACACCTGTGGAGCCTAATACCCTGGAACCTCTTTCTACAGTACGACTGGCATATTCATCATGTAGGCTGGGTATTATTAGTAACTGTGCTATTCTATCTCCTGGTGAAATTACTGATATACCTTTTGGAGAACTGGCTATAATTTTTATTTCACCTTTATAATCGGGATCAATTACCCCAGGACTTACTATAAGTCCTTTTAGAGTAGAAGAACTGCATCCCAATAAGAAACCTACTGTTCCTTTGGGAAGAGGTCCTTTTACCCCTGTGGGAATGATTTGCGCTCCCATCTCTGGAGTTAGTACTGTACTGGCGGAGGTGCAGATGTCCAATCCTGTGCTTCCTCTGTTTTGTTTAGTGAGGGATCTAATGGATAATGTTTCCTCGGCACTAGCCTGATGGTGTTGCTGGGTTCCTCCAGTGCCCCATATATTTGTGGTCTTGGGCCCTGGAGCATTGGGCCCCCATGTCCATTTTTTTGGCAATGGAGCCCAATGCCTTTCTTCACAATATCTTGGATAGACACCTGGTCTTTGTTCATTTTTTGATAACAGAGTACCCTCTATGGTGTTTTGAGAACGGCATTCATTAGCCCAATGTCTCCCTCTACAGTATCATGGGCAAATACCCTGTATTCTACTCCTTTGATACCTAGCTTTGTTAAACCATCCTCCTATGGGGCAACTCATTTTAAAATGTCCTGCTTGTTCACAATTGTAGCATATTTTTTGGCTTGGCATCTAAAGCCTGTTGTACTGCAGCACCAAGACTTGCCTTTGTTCATTCATTTCTCTACATAATTTAATATATGTGTTTAAATCTTCATGTTTCCATGGTCTAATGACTTCTCTGCACCAACGATTCACTTGCTCATAAGCCAGTTGTTTTATTAATGGCATTGCTTGTTCTGTATTCCCAGAAACTCTGGTAGCTGTTTGAATAAGCCTATATACAATTTTAGCGTAAGTTTCATTAGCTCCTTGTATTACCTTAGATAATTGTAAACCTCCATGTCCTTGTAAAGTCTTCCATGTCCTAACTGCATCTGCAGCAATTTGTGAGTATACGGCAGGATCATATGCAATTTGTTGCTGCTGATCCTTATAAGGTCCCTTTCCTAACAACATATCTAGATTTTTCTGAGAATAACCAGCTGCTGCATTTTGCCTAGCCATCTCCTTGCAAAATTCCTCACTGGCAACCTTTCATAACAGGTATTGTCCTCCATTTAGCACAGCTTTACACATACTAGCCCAATCTGCTGGCATCATGTTCAAATTGGTAATGGATTCGACCATGCTCACAGTGAAGTGTGCTTGAGGACCATAGGTTGTTGCAGCCTCTTTTAGCTGCTTCACTGTTTTGAAATCTAAAGAATGTTGAAATTGCTGCCCTCCTGCCTGCTCAAATACAGGGCATGTTAATATTTTAGGTCCTGTCTCAGGATCCCATCTATCAACTACAGGGGTTGAGGTCCTCCCAGCATATATAGTTGGCACTGTTGGTTGGACATTTACACCCTCTGATGATAGAAAGGTGTTAGTAGCAGTCTCTTCTTGTAACTTTTCTCCTGATGGCTTTTTCTGCTCTAAACTTTCTTCCTCTGTCTGACTAGCTCGAGACAGCTTCTCATTTACTTGATTTTTTTCCTCTGACTAGCTTGAGAGACCTTCTCTTTTACTTGTATTTTTTCCTCTGACTAACTTGAGAGACCTTCTCTTTTACTTGAATCAATATGTCTTTTCCTTCCTCTACCATTGTCTGAACTGAAGGCTTTGGACTAAGAAAACAAGATAGGAATGTACACAATGGCAATATGCCAACTGGCAGAGTCCTTGGGCTTTTCTATTCTATTATTTTTAAATCTTCACCATGATGGTTCCATTGTGATATATTTAACAACTCATCCTTAAAAAGTCATGGGCTACATTTTTGTATTGTATCAACGTATGCCCTGACTGCTCTTGATTTTACTGGGATGCCTTGTTCCTCTAACAATTTACTTAACACTCTTTTGGTTTGTGTGTTTTTACTAATTTATGATCCCATATTTCTACTATAATACAACCCAACAAGATGACGCCAAACAAAACTGAAACAGAGTGGAACAAAATTGGAACAACAAGAAATCATTATGATAGGCTTTATATCCTCCTGAAATGTCCATCCGTCCTTTCTCCCTATCTGTACCTCAAATGCAAATAGTTTTTCCTCAGATGTGAACGGTTTTTGTTCCAACTTACACATCTCCAGGGACAAGCAACTTAAAACAAAAGCGAAACAAAATGAAAGAAGAATCTTAAAATGGCTACCCATCCTCTTTCCCTGCCCTCAGGGGCGAGCAGTTTACCTTATCACTTACCCTCAGTAAGTCATTCCCATGTGGGCCACTAAATGCTGCAGTCTGGCTGGGAACAATTCATGAGCCACTTATCAATCAAAACAAACTTTATTTTTAGAACACACATGGCACACCACACGAGCTCTTCAGGAATTCCATCAGAGCCCAACTGCCACCACCAGCTTCCCACAAGCCTCTCTACCCCCCCCACTCCTCCTGCTCTTGAGGCCAATTGGCTGGGTCATGTGGGCAGAGCCAAAAATGTTCCCCAATGAGCATCTCTGTGGTCTGAAAGAGCGGGGAAACAACCCAATGAGCATCACCACAGAGGAGTCAATCAGCTGGCAGCTGGAAGTTTGCTGGCAGCTGGAATTTTGTTGGGGCCCCTTCGGCTGGGGCTCTCAACACCATGGCTCCATTCTCGGCTCAACTTCTGGGTGTTCCTCCCTCTTAGGAGCACTTTTAGATTTTGAGAGCTCTAAATTCTCTATTTAGTATTTGGTGACACTGTCCCATGCAGATGTCTACCCATCTCATTGTGTTAGGGATCTGTCTCTGCTCTCCTGAATTCACAGAGGAGGTTCCCATGATTTTTTCCCCATAAGCTTGCAGCTGCATTTTCTGAGTTTCTGGCAAATATTGTGAGCAAGGTCAAGCTCACTGGAGACCTTCCAGTTTCTATTAAGCTGTTTGAAGGTTGAGGGTAGCCGTTGTTGGACCTTTCTGTTTTATATAAGATGGGCTTGTCAAAAAATTCATCTCACTATTGAAAACTACATCAAAATAAAGAGATTCCAGCAGTCAATAGAAACCCGGATTTTTTTTTTTTTACATACTCTTGAAGGAAGGTGACTCTGTAAACACTGACATTATTTCATTTTTAGGATACTTAAAACATTCACGTTGTAAAATAATGCATTACTATTATTTTTAAGTGATAACATTTGTGATGTTTTCTTTCAAAAGCAATACAAAACTGTTTTCTGTAATGTATTGATTTTTCTTATTTTTGATACATGACAGCAGAATGCCTTTCAATTTATAGTATACATATAGAGCACAAGTTTTCGTTTCTGTGATTATACACAAAATAAAATCACACCATTTGTGTCTTCATACATGTACTTGGGGTAATGCTGTCCATTTCATTCCACCAGTTTCTTTACCCCCATGCTCCCTTCCCTTTGCCCTACCTAATGTCCCTCCAATCCTCCCATGCTCCCCTCTCCCCATTATGAGTCAGCCTCCACATATCAGAGAAAACATTCAGCCTTTGATCTTGGGGGAATTTGCTTACTTAGCATAATATTTTCCAACTCCATCCGTTTAATGGCAAATGCTATGATTTTATTCCATTTTAATGGCTAACTAATATGCCATGGTGTGTATACACCACAGTTTCACTACCAATTCATCCACTGAAGGGCATCTAGGTTGGCTCCACAGTTCAGCTATTGTGAATTGTGCTGCTCTAAACATTGATGTGGCTGTGTCCCTGTAGTATGGTGTTTTTACATCCTTTGTGTATAGTCTGAGGAGAGGGATAGCTGAGTCAATGGTGGTTCCATTCCTAATTTTCCAAGGAATCTCCACACTCTTTTACACATTGGCTGCACCAATTTGCAGTCTCACCAGCAATGTATGAGTGTGCCTTTTGTCCCACATCCTCACCAACATTTGTTGTTTTTCTTCATAATAGCTGCCATTCTGACTGGAGTGAGATAAAATCTTAGTTTGGATTTCCAAATCTCTAATTGCTATGTTGAACTTTTATGCATATATTTGTTGCTCAATTGCATGTCATATTCTGAGAACTTCTTGTTCAGTTCCTTGATCCATTTATCGATTTTTTTTTTTTTTTTTTTTTTTTTGGGGGGGGTGTTAAGATTGAGTTCTTCATATACCCTAGAGATGAGTGCTGTATCTGACATGTGTGTGGTAACAATTTGCTCACAGGATGTAGGCTGTCTCTTCACCTCATTGATTGTTTCTTTTGCTGAGAATATGTTCAGATTGATCTGTCCACTTATTGATTCTTGGTTTTAATTCTTTCACTATAGGAGTCTTATTAAGGATGTCAGGGCCTAATCCAACATGATGAAGATTTGGACCTACTTTTTCTTAGGTGCAGGGTCTCTGGTTTAATTCTTAGGTCCTCGATCTCAACTCAACTTTGAGTTGAGTTTGTGCATGGTGAGAGATAGGGACTTAATCTCATTTTGCTGCATATGAATTTCCAGTTTTTCCAGCACCATGTGTTGAAGAGGCTTTTTCTCCAATATGATTTTGGTATTTTGGTCTAGCATGACATAACCATATTTATGTGAGTTATTCTGTCTTCTCTATTCTGTACCATTGGTCTACATGTTTATTTTGGTGCCACTACTATGCTGTTTTTGTCACTATTGCTCTGAAGTATAGTTTAAGGTCTGGTATAGCAATGCCACCTTCTTTACTCTTCTTCCCAAGGATTGCTTTGGCTATTCTGGGTCTCTTTATTTTTTCAGAATTAATTTCGTGATTCCTTTTTCTATTTCCATGAGGAATGTCATTGGGATTTTGATTGGAAGTGCATTAAATCTGTATAGTGCTTTTGGTAGTATGGTCATTTTGACATTACTAATTCTGCTTATCCAAGGACAAGGTAGATCTTTCCACCTTCTAAGATCTTCTTTGATTTCTGTCTTTAGCATTCTGTAGTTTTCATTGTAGAGGTCTGACACCTCTTTCATTACATTGAATCCCAATTTTTTGAGGCTATTTTAAATGGGGTAGTTTTCCTAGTTTCCCTTTCAGAGGATTTGTCACTGATGTACAGATTCCCTCTGATTTATGGGTGTTTATTTTATATCCTGCTATTTTGCTTAATTCTAGTGGTTTTCTGGTGGAATTATTTTTTGGATCTTCTAGGTATAGAATCATATCATCAGCAAATAGTTGGTAATTTGAGTTCTTCTTTTTCTATCTGTATTCTTTTAATTTATTTTGTCTAATTGCTCTGGCCAGTGCTTCAAGAACTATGTTGAATGGAAGTGGTGAAAGAGGGCATCCCTGTATTCCAGGTTTTAAGGGGAGTGTTTTTAATTTTTCTCCATTTAGAATGATGTTGGCCTGGGGCTTAGCTTAGATAGCCTTTACGATGTTGAGATATGTTCATGTTATCTCTAGTGTTTTGAACATGAAGGGATGCTGTTGAGGGCCACAAGCAAGTCAAGATGGCTCCTGGCAGTTTGGTTTTTACTAACTTCTGATCCCATGTTTTCATAATAAAGATAATGCAACCCACTAAGATAACACAAAATAAAACCAAAACAAAATGAAACAAAAATACATTGTATCAATTTTTCTATTTTCTTGAAATGTCCATCCATCCTCTCGCCCTATCTGTTCTTCCATGGCGCGAGCACTACCCTGACGGGGCGCGCACTACAGCAGACGACAACATGGTGTTCCACGGCTCGCTGCTGGGGCACACATCCTCCGGGGTGCAGCCACATGCACATCTTCCTCAGGGGCAAACAACGTTTCTCCCATCCTATTTATTTCTAGGGACAGGCAGCTTAAAAATGAAACAAAAATGAAACAAGAACACACTGTTTCTTGAAATGGTCACCCATCTTCAGGGGCAAGCAGTTTACCTTGGCACTTACTCCCAAGGGTCCTGGAGCTCCCTCTATGGGCCACCATATGCTGCAGTACGGCTGGGCAAAATAACCTGGAGGTGACAAACAACTTTAAGGTTGAAGCGGGAACTGCTTTATTGCGGGGAAACACAGCAGGACAGCAGAGGTATATATACCTGATTACACACAGCTTGACTCAATTAGCATCATCTAGATACAGCAATCAGCCAATAAGGAATCTCCATCATCTTAAGGGCTTGGTGGCATTGCTTCACAAACCACTCCTCCTGGCAAACTGCCAGGAGCCATCTTGACTTGGTTGCGGCCCTCGACAGGATGCTGTATTTTCTTGAATGCTTTTTCTGCATGTGTTAAGATGATCATATGATTCTTTAAGTCTATTGATATGATGAATTACCTTTATTGATTTCTGTATGTTGAACCAACATTGCATCCCTGGGATGAATCCCACTTGATCATGATGCACAATTTTTAATAAGTTTTTGTATTCAATTTGCCATAATTTTATTCAGAATTTTTTTTTCCTAGGGCTTTATGTTCATTAGAGATATAGCTCTGAAGGTTTCTTTCTTTAATGTATCATTTTCTGATTTTAGAATCAGGGTGATTTTGGCCTCATAGAATGAGTTTGGAAGTGCTCCCTCTTTTTCTATTTCATGAAATAATTTGAGGAGTATTGTTGTTATTTCTTCTTTGAAGGTCTTCTATTCATTGAATCCTGGGCTTTCTTTGCTTGGTAGGCTTTTGATGGTGTCTTCTATTTCATTGCTTGAAAACGATCTGTGTAACTAGTGAATATAATCCTGACTCAGTTTGAGTAATTTTACATGATTCTAGACACTTGTTATGTCTTCAATATTTTCTGTTTTATTGGAGTACTAATTTTCAAAATGATTTCTAATTATCTTCTGTATTTCTCTAGTGTTCATGGTGATATTTCCTTTTTCATCATGTATTTTAATAATTTGAGATTTTCTATTCTCTAAATTAGCATGGATAAAGGTTTATCAAATGTATTTATTTTTTTCAAACAGCCAGGTTTTCAGTTCGTAAATTTTTAAAAGTGTTTAATTTTTTAAACAACAAATAGCTGAATGCATTATAATTCTTACTATACATATACAGCACAATATTTCATATCTCTGTATATAAAGTAGGTTGACACCAATTCATGCCTTCATACATATAGTTTGGATAATGATGTCTATCACATTCCACCATCCTTGCTAATCCCCTGCCCCCTCCCTTCCCACCCCCCTGCCCTATCTAATGTTCATCTATTCCTCCCATGATCTCCCCGCCTACCCCACTATAGTCAGCCTCCTTATATCAGAGAAAACATTAGGCATTTGTTTTGGGGGATTGGCTAACTTCACTTAGCATTATCTTCTCAAACTCCAACCATTTACCTGCAAATGCCATGATTTTATTCTCTTTTAATGCTGAGTAATATTCCATTGTGTATAAATGCCACAGTTTTTATCCATTTATCTACTGAAGGGCATATAGGTTGGCTCCACAGTTTAGCTATTGTGCATTGTGCTGCTATAAACCTTGATGTGGCTGTGTCCCTGTAGTGTGCTGTTTTTAAATCATTTGGATATAGACCTTGGAGTGGGATAGCTGGGTCAAATGTCCTTTACTGCTTTTGGTGTTGATTCATTCTTTTTCCTAGGGCTTTGACATGTAATTTTAGGTCATTTATTAGACATTTTTCTTTTTTTAAGGAACGAATTTCATGCAATGAACATTCTTCTTAGTAATGCCTTCATAGTGTCCCAGAGATTTTGATATGTTGTATCTGTATTCTCATTTACCTATAAGAATTTTTAAATCTCCTCTTTGATGTCTTCTGCAACCCATTGTTCATTCACTACCATATTATTTAGTCTCCAGGTGTTGGAGTGGCTTCTATTTTTATCATTGATTTCTAATTTCATTCCATTATGATCTGATAGAATGCAGGGTAGTATTTGCTTAGAGTTGCTTACTTTATTGTATTTTCTTAGAGTTGGTTTTTGCCATAATATATGGTCTATTTTAGAGAAGGATCCATTTGCTGCTGAGAATAAAGTGTATTCACCTGTTGAAGGATGAAATAGTCTGTCAGTTAAATCTAAGTTATTGATTGTATTATTAAGTTCTATGGTTTGTTTGGCTTTTGTTTAGAAGATCTATCCAGTGGTAAAAGAGGTGTGTTAAAGTCACCCAGAATTATTGTCTTGTGGTCTCTTTGACTCTTGAACTTAAGAAGAGTCTGTTTGAACATAGATGCTCCATTATTTGGGGCAGAAATATTTGTAATTGTTCTGTCTTGTTGGTGTATGGTTCCCTTAAGCAGTATGTAGTGTCCTTCTTTATCCCTTTTGATTAACTTTCACTTGAAGTTCACATTATTTGATATAAGAATGGAAACTCCTTCTTGCTTCCATAGTCCATGTAAGTGGTATGTTTTTAATATTTATTTTTTTTTGTAGATGGACACAATACCTTTATTTGTTTTTATGTGGTGCTGAGGATTGAACCCAGGGCCTCACATGTGCTAGGTGAGCACTCTACCCCTGAGACCCAGCCCCAGCCTGAGTGATATGTTTTTTTCCAACCTGTCACCTTCAGTCTGTGGGTGTCTTTTCCTATGAGATGAGTCTCTTGGGGGCAGCATATTGTTGAGTCTTTTTTAAAAAATCCAATCTGCCAGTCTTTTGATTGCTGAGTTTTGGAAATTAATATTCAGGGTTATTATTGAGAAAAGATTGTATTCCCAGTTATATTTGTTTATTTTTGGTATTTAACTTGACTTGGTTTCTCTTTGATAGGTTTTCCCTTTAGAGTGATACCTCCCTTTTCTGATTTTCATTGTTGTTCATTTCTTCCTCATGGAATATTTTGCCAAGGATGTTCTGTAGTGCAGGTCTCTAGTTGTAATTCTTTTAACTTTTGTGTGTGATGGAAGGTTTTTATTTTGTCATAAAATGACATCTAAATCGAAATCTAATTGCTAATCAAAACTTAATTTTGCTGGGTATTATTCTTGGTTGGCATCTGTTTCTTTCAGAGTTTGGTATATGTTGTTGTAGGATCTTGTAGCTTTCAGGGTCTCAGTTGAGAAATCAGCAATCCTGATTTGTTTCCCCCATATGTATTTCCAATTCCCTTCTCTTGTGGCTTTTAAAATGCTCTGTTTCTTCTGTACACTAGGTGTTTTCATTATGATGTGCCTTGGTGTGGGTATGTTATGATTTTTGTACATTTGACATCCTGTAAGCTTCTTGTATTTGATTTTCCAATTCAGTCTTCATGTTTGGAAATTTTTCTGGTATTATTTCATTGAATAGATTGTCCATTTATTTAGTTTGCACCTCTAAGCCTTCCTCTATCCCAATAGTTGTTAAATTTGGTCTTTTCCTGTTATCCCATAATCATTGAATCTTCTGCTCACAGTTTCTTACCATCTTCACTGGGGTCAACTTTTTTTTTCCAAGATTATATATTTTGCCTTCAATGTTGGAGGTTCTGTCTTCCAAGTGGTCTATTCTGTTGGAGATGCTTTCTATTGAATCCTTAATTTGGTTTACTGTTTCCTTCATTTCAAGGATCTCTGTTTTTTCAGAATCTGTATCTCCTTATTGAAGGAATCTTTTGCTTCCTGAATTTGCTTATGTAGCTCTTTATCAAAATGATCCTTTGCTGCCTGTATTTGGTCTTATATCATCCTTTAATTCACAGATAATTATGTATCTCCTCCACTTCTTCTCTGTCATTTCTCCTGCTGTTCTGGCCATGGATTCTAATAATGGAGCATCTTTTTGGGGTCACTTTCTTGCTTGGTTTTTCATGTTGTTCATGTATCTTCCCTTCCAGCTCTGTGTTTTCAAGGTGTTACAATTTTTACCCTGTAGGCTTATTGTGTCCCCAGTTGGTTCCAATACCTGTCTTTTTAAAAAAGTATTTATTTTTTAAATATGCGACAACAGTGATGTGCATTCAAATCCTTATTACACACACAGAGCACAATTTTTTATATCTTTGTATATAAAGTATGTTCATGCTAACTTATGCCATTATACATTTACTCATTTCTTTCTGCATTATGACTCTTAATACACATATATAACACAATTTTTTTCATATCTGTTTGTATATAAGGTATGTTGGCACCAAATTCAAATTTTTGAATGATGTTGATCATATTGCACCATCCTTGCTAATCCCCTTTACCCTCCATTTTCCTCCTCTTCCCAATCTAGAATTAATTTAATCTTCCCATACTCTCCCTCCCTACCCCACTGTGAGTCACCCCCCATATATCAGAAAATATTTGGCATTTGGTTATTTGGGATTGGCTAAATTCACTTAACATAATATTCTCCAACTCCATCCATTTACTGGCAAATGCCATGATTTTATTCTCTTTTAGTGCTGAGTAATATTCCATTGTGTGTATATACCACATATTTTTTATCCATTCATCCACTGAAGGGCATCTAGGTTGACTCCACAATTTAGTTATTGTGAATTGTGCTTCTATAAACATTGATGTAGCTGTGTCCCTGTAGTATGCTGTTTTTAAGTCCTTTGGGTATAAACTGAGGAGAGGAATAGCTGGGTCTACTTGTGGTTCCATTCCCAGTTTTTCAAGGAATCTCCATACTGCTTTCCATATTGGCTGCACCAATTTACATTCCCACCACCAGTGTATGAGTGTGCCTTTCCCCCCACATCCTCACAAACACGTATTGTTTATATGCATATTAGCTGCCATTCTGGGTGGAATGAGATGAAATCTTAGTTTTGATTTGCATTTCTCTAATTGCTATGTTGAACTTTTTCATATATATTTGTTGCTCAATTGTATATCATATTCTGAGAAGTGCTTGTTGAGTTCCTTGGCCCATTTATTGATTGGGTTATTTTTGGGTTTTTTTGGTGTCAGATTGAGTTCTTCATATACCCTATAGATGGGTGCTGTATCTGACGTGTGTGTGGTAAGAATTTGCTCCCAGGATGTAGGCTGTCTCTTCACCTCACGATTGTTTCTTTTGCTGAGAAGCTGTTCAGTTTGAATCCATCCACTTGTTGTTTCTTGGTTTTAATTCTTTTTCTATAGGATCCTTATTAAGGATGTTGGGGCCTAATCCAACATGATGAAGATTTGGACTGACTTTTTCTTCTCTTAGGTGCAGGGTCTCTGGTTTAATTCCTAGGTCCTTGATCCACTTTGACTTGAGTTTTGTGCATGATGAGAGATAGGGGTTCAATTTCGTTTTGCTGCATATGGAGTTCCTGGTTTCCCACATCATTTGTTGAAGAGGATATCTTTTCTCCAATATGTTTTTGGTACCTTTGTCTAGTATGAGATAACTGTATTTATGTGGGTTATTCTCTGTGTTCTCTATTCTGCTCCATTGGTCTACATGTCTATTTTGGTGCCAGTACCACACAGTTTTTGTTACTATTGCTCTTAAGTATAGCTTAAGGTCTGGTATAGCGATGCCACCTGCCTCCCCCTTCTTCATAAGGATTTCTTTGGCTATTCTGGGTCTCTTTATTTTTCCAGGATCATGATTCCTTTTCTATTTCTATAAGGAATGTCATTGGGATTTTGATTGGAATTGCATTGAATCTGTATAGTGCTTTTGGTAGTATGGTCATTTTGACAGTATTGATTCTACCTATCCAAGAACAAGGTAGATCTTTCCAACTTCTAAGATCCTTTTTGAATTCTGTCTTTAGCATTCTGTAGTTTTCATTGTAGAGGTCTTTCACCTCTTTCATTACGTTGATTCCTAAGTTGTGGGGTTTTTTGTTTGTTGGTTTGGTTGGTTGGTTTGGTTTTCTTTCTTTCTTTCTTTCTTTCTTTCTTTTTTTAGGCCATTGTAAA
This sequence comes from Marmota monax, assembly GCF_021218885.2. Classification (NCBI taxonomy): domain Eukaryota; kingdom Metazoa; phylum Chordata; class Mammalia; order Rodentia; family Sciuridae; genus Marmota; species Marmota monax. Next base: position 52,425 of record NW_026693565.1, read on the forward strand.
TGGGGTATGTTTCCTAGTTTCCCTTTCAGAGGACTTGTCACTGATGTACATATTCCCTTTGATTTATGAGTGTTGATTTTATATTCTGCTATTTTGCTGAATTAATTTACTAGTTCTACTTTTCTGGTGGAATTTTTTGGATCTTCTAGGTATGGAATCATGTCATCAACATATAGTGATGATTTGAGTTCTTCTTTTTCTACCCATATCCTTTTAATTTCTTTCATCTGTCTAATTGCTCTGGCCAGTGTTTCAAGGACTAAGTTGAATAGAAGTGGTGAAAGAGGGCCTCCCTGTGTTGTTCCAGATTTTAGAGGGAATACCTTTAATTTTTCTCCATTTAGAATGATGTTGGCCTGAGACTTAGCATAGAGAGCCTTTATGATGTTGAGATATGTCCTGTTATCCCTAGATTTTTTAGTGTTTTGAACATGAAGGGTGCTGTATTTTTTTGAATGCTTTTTCTGCATCTATTGAGATGGTCATATGATTCTTTAAGTCTATTGATGTGATGCATTACCCTTATTGATTTCCATATGGGGAGCCTTGCGTCCCTGGGATGAACCCCACTTAATCATGGTGAAAATCTTTTTAATGTTTTGGTATTCAATTTGCCAGAATTTTCTTCAGAATATTTGTATTTATGTTCATTAGAGCTATTGCTCTGAAGTTTTCTTTGTGTATTTGTCTGATTTTAGATCAGGATGGTTTTGGCCTCATAGAAAAAGAGGGAGCACTTCCAAACTTTTTCTATTTCATGAAAGAATTTCAGGAGTATTGGTGTTAGTTGTTCTAATTGATAGAGATGATGAAACTTTTTTCATATATATTCGTTGATTGGTTGTATATCCTCTTCTGAGAAGTGTCTGTTCAGGTCCTTGGCCCATCTTTTGATTGTTTTTGTTTTGTTTTTGGTTTTTTTTTGTTTTTGTTGCTTTTTGAGTTCTTTATATACCCTCGATTAGTGTTCAGATGTGTGAGGGGTAAAAATTTTTGGATGTAGGCTTTCTGTTCACCTCACAGATTTTCTTTTGTTGAGAAGGAACTTTTTAGTTGGATTCCATCCCACTTATTGATTCTTGGTTTTAATTCTTGCGCTATATGGTCTTATTAAGGAATTTGGGGCCTGATCTCACATGATGAAGATTAGGGCCTAATTTTTCTTCTATTAGACGCAGAGTCTCTGGTTTTATTCTCAGGTCCTTGATCCATTTTGAGTTAACTTTTGTGCATGGTGAGAGGGGTTTAATTTCATTTTGTTGCATATGGATTTTCAGTTTTCCCAGCATCATTTGTTGAAGAGGCTATCTTTTCTCCAGTGCATGTTTTGACACCTTTGTCTAATATAGGGTAGTTGTAATTTTGTGGGTTAGTCTCTGTCATCTATTCTGTACCATTGGTCTACCAGCCTGTTTTGGTGCCAATACCATGCTGTTTTTATTACTATTGCTCTGTAGTATGGTTTAAGGTCTGGTATAACAATACCACCTGCTTCGCTCTTCCTGTTTAGAATTGCTTTGCCTACTCTGGGTATCTTATTTTTCCAGATGAATTTCATGATTGCTTTTTGTATTTATATGAGATATGCCATTGGGATTTTAATTGGAATTGCATTGTTCCTGTATAGTGCTTTCGGAAGTATGGTCATTTTGACAACAGTAATTCTGCCTATCCAAAAACAAGGTAGATCTTTCCATGTTCTAAGGTCTTCTTTGATTTCTCTCTTTAGGGTTCTGTAGTTTTCATTGTATAGATCTTTCACCTCTTTAGTTAACTTGATTCCCAAGTATTTTGGTTTTATTTTTTTAATGTTTGTGGTTATTGTAAATGGGGTAGTTTTCCTCACTTCCTTCTCTGAGGTTTTGTCACTGATATATAGAAATGCCTTTGATTTATGGATATTGATTTTATAACCTGCTACTTTGCTGAATTCATTTATTCTAGAAGTTTAGAAGTTTTCTGGTGGATCTTTTTGGGTTTTCTACGTATAGAATGTTATCATCTGAAAATAGTGCTAATTTAAGTTTTTCTTTTCCTATGTGTATCCCTTTAATTTCTTTCATCTCTCTATTTGCTCTGGCCAGTGTTTCAATACTATGTTGAATAGAAGTTGTAAGAGAGGGCATCCCTGTGTTGTTCCAGATTTTAGAGGGAATGCCTTTAATTTTTCTCCATTTAGAATGATGTTGGCCTGAGGCTTAGTGTAGATAGTCTTTATGATATTGAGATGTTCCTGTTATCCCTATTTTTCCTACTGTTTTGAACATGAAAGCATGCTGTATTTTGTCAAATGCTTTTTCTGTGTCTATTGATGTGATGAATTACATTTATTGATTTCTGTATGTTGAAACAACCTTGCATCCCTGGGATGAATCCCACTTTGTCATGGTGCACATCTTTTTGTATTCAATTTTCCAGAATTTTGTTGATAATTTTTGCATCTATGTTCATTAGAGATAATGGTCTAAGGTTTTCTTTCCTTGTGTCCTTGCCTGGTTTGGGGATCAGGGTGATACTGGCCTCATAGAATGAGTTTGGAAGTACTCCCTCATTTTCTATTTCCTGAAATAAATTGAAGCATATTTTTTCTTCCTTAAAGAACTTATAGAACTCCTTGTGTATTCATTTGGTCCTGGGCTTTTCTTGGTCAAAAAGCTTCTGATGGCTTCTTCTATCTCCTCACTTAATATTGGTCTGTTTAAGGTTTGTATGTCTTCCTGATTCAATCTGGGCAATCATATGACTTAAGAAATTTGTCTATGCCTCAATGTCTTCTATTTTATTGGAGAATATGTTTTCAAAATAATTTCTAATTATCCTCTGCATTGCTGTAGTGTCTGTTGTGATATTGCCTTTTTCATCACATATGCTAGTAATTTGGGCTCTCTTCTCTCTCTTTCTCTTCAGTAGCATGGCTCAGGGTCTGTCAATTTTATTTTTCAAAGAACCAACTTTTGGTTTTGATTTCAGCTCTAATCATTTCTTGCCTTCTACTGCTTTTGCTCCTCGTTTGTTCTTTTTCTAGGGCTTTGAGATGTAGTGTGATGTCATTTATTTGTAGGCTTTTTCTTTGGAGGAATGAACTCCATGCAATGAAGTTTTCTGTTCATACTGCATTCATTGTGTCTGAAAGATTTTGCTATGTTGTGTGTATATTTTCGTTTACCTCTAAGAATTTTTAAATCTCCTCCTCAATGTCTTCTGTAACCCATTGTTCATTCAGTAGAATATTGTTCAGTCTCCATGGGTGCAGAATTTTTTATTCTTTATTTTGTCATTGATTTCCAATTTCATTCCAAAAAGATCTGATGAAATTCATGGTAGTATCTCTACTCCTTTTTATTTGCTAAGAGTTGCTCTGTGGCATATAATATGGTCTACTTTTGAGAATTGTCCATGCGCTGCTGAGAAGAAAGAGTACCCACTTGATGCTGGTTAGTTTCTGTGTTCTCTATTCTATACCTTTGGTCTACCAGCCTGTTTTGGTACCAATACCAAACTATTGCTCTGTGGTATAGATTAGGGTCTGGTATAGCAATGCCACCTGTTTCACTCTTCCTGCTTAGAATTGTTTTAGCAATTCTGGGTCTCTTACTTATCTAGATGAATTTCATGATTGCCTTTTCTATTTCTATGAGGAATGTCATTGGGATTTTGATCAGAATTGCATTAAATATATGTAGTGCTTCTGCTAGTGTGGTCATTTTTAATAATATTAGTTCTGCCTATCCATGAGCAAGGTAGACCTTTCCATCTTCTTTGATTTCTCTCTTTAGGGTTCTGTAGTTTTCATTGTGTAGATCTTTTTACCTCTTTTGTTAAATTGATCTCAAAGTATCTTTTTTTGAGGATATTGTGAATGGGGTATTTTTTCTCATTTCCCTCTCAGAGGATTTGTCACTGATATACAGAAATGCATTTGATTTATGGGTGTTGATTTTATATCCTGCTACTTTGCTGAATTCATTTACTAGTTCCAGAAGTTTTCTGGTGGAGTTTCTTGGGTCTCTTAGGTATAGAATCATATCATCAGCAAATAGTGCTAGTTTAAGTTCTTCTTTTCCTCTACTTATTCCTTTAATTTCTTTCATGTAATTGCTCTGGCCAGTGTTTCAAGAACTACATTGAATAGAAGTGATGAGAGAAGGCATCCCTGTCTTGTTCAGATTTTAGAGGGAATGCCTTCAGTTTTTATCCATTTAGAATGATGTTGGCCTGGGGCTTAGTGTAGATAGCCTTTACAATGTTGAGGTAAGTTCCTGTTTTCCTGAGTTTTTCTAGTGTTTTGAATATGAAGGCGTGCTGTATTTGGTCAAATGTTTTTTCTGCATCTGTTGAGATGATCATATGGTTCTTATCTTTGAGTCTATTGATGTGATGAATTACACTTACTTATTTATGCATGTTGAACTAACCTTGCATCCTGGGGATGAATCCCACTTGATCATGGTGCACTATCTTTTTGATATGTTTTTGTATTCAATTTGCCAGAATTTTATTGAGGATTTTTGCATTTATATTCATTAGAGATATTGGTCTGAAGTTTTCATTCTTTGAAGTGTCTTTGTCTGGTTTTGGGATCAGGGTGATATTGGCCTCGTAGAATGAATTTAGAAGTACTCCCTCTTTTTCTATTGCCAGAAATAGATTGAAGAGTATTGATATTACTTCTTTAAAGGTCTAATAAAACTTGGCTGCATATCCATCCAGTACTTGGCTTTTCTTGGTTGGGAATCTTCTGATGACTTCTTCTATTTCCTCACTTGATATTGGTCTGTTTAAGTTGTGTTATATCTTCCTGACTCAATGTGGGCAGATCATATGACTTAAGGAATTTATTGATGCCTTCACTATCTTCTATTCAATTAGAGTATAAGCTATTAAAGTATACAGTTTCAAAATAATTTCTAATTATCCTTTATATTTCTGTAGTGTCTGCTGTGATATTGCCTTTTTTATGACTTCTGGTAATTTGATTTCTGTCTCTTTGTTAGGATGGCTAAGGGTCTGTCAATATTATTTTTTTCAAAGAATCAACTTTTTGTTTTGTAAATTTTTCAATTGTTTCTTTTGTTTCAATTTCATTGATTTCAGATGATTTTTTTCTTGTTTTCTACTGTTTTACTGCTGATTTTTTTTTCTTTTTCTAGGGCTTTGAGATGTAATGTGAGGTCATTTATTTGTTGGCTCTTTCTAATAAGTTCTTTCTATTAAGGAATGAACTCCATGCAATGGATTATCCTCTTAGTGCTGCTTTCATAGTGTCCCAGAGATTTCAATATTTTGTGTCTGTATTTTCATTTATATCTATAAGAATTTTTTTTAATCTCCTCCTTGATGTCTTCTGTAACCCATTGTTCATTCCGTAGCATATTTTTCAGTCTCCATGGTATGGCAGGATTTTTTTCGTCCTTATTGATTTCCAATTTCATTCCATTATGTATGATAAAATGCATGGTAGTATCTCTACTTCTTTGTATTTGCTAAGAGTTTCCCTGTGGCATAATATATGGTCTATTTTTGAGAAGAATCCATGTGCTGCTGAGAAGAAAGTGTATCCACTTGATGTTGGTTGATGTATTCTATATATGTCAATTAAGTCTAAGTTATTAATTGTGTTAATGTGTTCTATAGTTTCTTTATTCAACTTTTGTTTGGAAGATCTGTCCAATGGTGAGAGGTGTGTGAAAGTCACCCAAGATCATGTTGTGGTCATTTGACTCTTGAACTTTAGAAGAGTTTGTTTGAACATAGGTACACCATTGTTTGGGGCATATATATTTGATATGTCTTGTTGGTGTATGGTTCCCTTGAGCAGTATGTAATGTTCTTTATCTCTTTTGCTTAGCTTTGACTTGACGTCTACTTTATTTTATATTAGTATGGACACCTGCTTTCTTTCAAGATTCATGTGAGTGGAATGTTTTTCCCAACCTTTCACCTTCAGTCTGTCTTTTCCTACCAAATGAGTCTCCTGTAGGCAGCATATTGTTGAATTTTTTTTTTTTAATCCAGGCTACTAGCCTATGTCTTTTGATTGTTGTGTTTAAGCCATTAACATTTAGGATTACTATTGAGACATGGTTTTTATTTACAGCCATCTTTGTTTATTTTTGCTACTTGAAGTGTTAATTATTGTTTAATTTTTAATTTGTATCTACATATAGGATCCAGCATTTTAATTGAACATGTGTAGTGATCAAATCAGTGCAATTTCTACCTTCTCAAATATCATTTTGATATTTGAAACCTGTGAAGTCTTCTTAGAATGTCCAGAGTCTAATAATTACTTATACAATTCAAACTATGGGCTATAAAACCTAAGAGTTACATTTCCCTCTTAACTGCTGTTCGGCACTCTTTGCCAACTGTCTCTTATAACAGATATAAAAAAAGTTTTCTCTTTTGTGGTTCTTTGTGATCAACTTTTTCAGCTTCAACATATGAGTGCAAACATACAGGTTTTGTGAAATATGAAAAATCACTAGAAAAAGACAATCTCCCATGGTAAGTCCAGAAAAAAAGAATATAAATTTAAAAATTGTAAAATATAGTCCCAGTGCCTTGTGAGGCTAAGACAGGAGGATGGTGAGTTCAAATCCAGCAACAGCAAGGCCCTGAGCAACTTGGTGAGATGCTGTCTCTAAATAAAATATAAAATAGGAGTTGGGATGTGGCTCACTGGTTGAGTGCCCCTGAGTTTAATCCCTGGTACCCCCCAAATATTAACCCTAAAGGGTTCACATTTAATCACTAGGCCTCAGGTCTTTTTTGGTGAGATTTATATATAATGGCATATGCCAATTCTTATGAATATATTTTTCATAAGTCAAATATTATATAAATATTTTATAGTATAAGCTTAAATAAATCTATATTAGCATGTAAAAATAACTTAAAATTGTTTTAGGTGAGGCTGAAGGCCTGCAATCCCATTGGCTCAGGAGTCAGAGGATTGCGATGCCAAAGCTCAGTAACTTAGCAAGATTTTTTCTCCAATATAAAAAGTGGCTGGTGAGATAGTTTAATGACTAAGTGCCCTGAGTTCAATCTCTGGTATAAAGGAAAGAAACAGGGTTTTAAAATTGCCTTGTCTCAACAACAACAAAAAATGTGTATTTACAATGAAAAACTGCATTCTATCACCTTTCTGTGATACACAGAATCTGCTTTCATTCATTTTTAACATTTGAATCTTACACAATCCAAGTTTTCTATCACTCATTAAATGACATGTTTTAATCACGTGTGTCTCAAGGCCATTGGATGAATTTAAGGTCAGTGTGGCTGAGGAATCTGCAGTCATACCTACAGGAGTGTGCAGGTGCCATGAATTTGCAGTAATAGTCAAGAACATTGCCTTGAAACTGTTGGAAAATTGTTTTCTGCTGGTAAATTTCGATAACAGTATCAGGAAGAATTTAGACCCTTTCTTGATAGTATGCTTCAAAGAAAGGGACACAAATTCATGCAATCATAAGGAGAACTAATCTTCATACAGGTAGTATCAGGAGAAAGCAGTCTCCAGAATGACCAATCTCCAGTTTTGAACTACAATCATATCACTAAATAATGTGCATCAAGTATATATGATTAAAATTATGTACATATATCATGGTAATAATGAGAACTAATCTTCATACAGGTAGTGCCAGGAGAAAGCCCAGTCTGGTCATTCTGCTAGCTCCAGTTTTGAACCACAATCATCACTAAATGATGTGCATCAAGTATGATTAAAATTGTGTAGATATATCATGGTAATGTTGTGAAGAAATATCTATAGTAATGTCCCTGATGAGGTTCCATTGTTGTTAAGAAGCATCCTGGAGAATGGGAATGATTCATAGATGCCTGAAATCCTGAGCTATATACCTTCCCAGCTGTGCACATTATGACTGGCACAACATAGTCCAGGAGATCATGAGACATAACACAAGCTCTCTGACATCAGGGAGGTAAACTGAGAAACACCCCTCAAACAAGGGTCTATGGAGTGATACTTGCAGCTTGGTCCAGGGATGCCCTATCGTAATAGGCACTCATGTCCTTTATGCACTGGAGAAATCAAGCTGCCTCCCAGAGTGGGCATTCTGTGTGGAAGGATGTGTAAATCACAGGGAATAGAACACAGATTTCTGACATAGATTACATTTGAAGAATTCACATATGGTAAGAGGAAGGAAAGGCCAAGTGAGGAGATGAGAAAAAAACAGATCACACATGAAAAAGAAATTTCCAAGAAAAAATCAGAAGTTTTGTTTGTTAGAGCTGATAGTAAAGACTGTATCTGGATCCAGGAAGGAGTCATGTTAGATATGGTGCTGTCACTAAAGTCAGGGGTGGCTGTATGATACATGCACCATCATCTGTGTTGCAACAATCTTGTGAGGACTGCTAAGGCAGTGGACACGAGCTGGTGGTCAGGACAGAAGTAGAGAGAATTACAGGAGAATGATACCCTGCTGCAAGTTAGGGTTATTTGGAACCTCTGGGTGGGCACATTCCAGGGTGAAGGTGAGAGGAAGAAACATCTCTTCTCCCATATGCAGTGTGAGCACCATCCTGCTCATAGGGGTGACAGATCCTATTTCCTCACCCCTTAGCAACTCATGTGCACACTTACAACTTGGGGTTGTCCTCATCACAGAGCTCAGCTTCACCACTACTGCCAACCCTCCCCATGTCCCCTTGGTATTCAGTAATGTAAAAACAGACAAAAGGGAGATGGAGAATTGAGACTGGACTTGCTTCAAGCAAGTAGGCTTGGGATTGATGTCAGCCTGGGCAGAAACCTCTTACCTGTGGCTTTTGTGTGCTGGGAATCTATGAAGAGCACTAGGAAGAAATGACTGCCACCACAGAGAGGGCAACACCATCACCCAGCACCTCTGCTTCAAAACACACCCTCCAGTATCATGATGAGCAAACCCTGGGCAAGACTTGACTGAATGAATGGCAGCTCTTTGTGAGAAGTAGAGGTGAGAATCATGGGTTGCTTTTGTAAATTGTCAGGGTTTTAAAATATAGCTCAGGGTTCACACTTACATCTATGATATTTATATTACCATTATTTTAAATTTCTCCTGAGAAAAGCCACTAGAAGAGAAATTGTTCTTTAAAGTCAAGAAAGAAGAAGCCCCAGAGGTTCTTCTCTGTGGGGACAAGTGCATGGAGTACTTCATACAGGGCATAGGTTAAGGGTGTCTGCATGGCAGGCCATTCCTCATGCTAGGCGTGTGAGTGGCAAACTTCTTACCCCATCGGCACAGCTCTGGGTATGAGGCCGCCTGTTGCAGTCCCACTTGTTGATTGTTCACTGCAAGGACAGTGGACATTGCATTGGTGGCTGTCTATATTTTGCTTAGGTACTGCCTGAGTACCTATACATGGTAACTGCACAATAAAATCAGACCTGCTTCCTGCTTGGTCTCTGGAGGTCTTGATTAGAGACTCCACAGCCACACTCTCCTCTACCCTGTTCTGTGGACCTCCTCAAGGGACAAGAATGCCCATGCACTTCTCTGCAGACCCCAACATTTCATTACTGGGAAACCCACGTGGTCCTGCCGGAGGGTCTGTTTCCCTGAGTGATGGTGCGATGGAAGAGTCATATCCTGCTTTATCTTGTTTTTTGTGTATTAGCAACAAGAAAAGGAGATAGGGTCACATTTATCTGTGCATCCTAATGACACAAAGAATTGAATTTTGGGAAAAAAATCTAAAAGCGACCAGGGCAGGATGGGCTTCAACTTTCCTGAATGTTCCTCTTACACATTCCCATTGTTAAGCTTTGCAAAAGCTAATTTTTAGTGATTAAAACAGAAAGGACTAAGAGATAAAAATATTTTTTCCAAATTCTTGTGAGTTGTATCCACAAGCCTATAATTTGCAACCATGAATTGGAATTTACCACCACATTAATTTGTTTTTTAAAAATATTTACTGTACTTCCTTCTCATCATGGTCCCTTATTTGACATTTACTAAATGAAAGAAAGTTTTTAACCATGCTCAGGTTTTTTTACCTTAGTCAGTAGCAAGGGGACATGAGGACATGAGGTTTTGAATATAGAACCTCATTTCTTTCTAAAGATTTCAAAATCTACAATTACTCAAACAACAATGATTGTTCTATGAAATGGCCAAGGCAAGATTATCAATAATAAAAATATTAAAACTTATTAATTCCCTGGCAATAAGTATACAAATTAGTAGTGTTTAAAATCTCTACATGATATAGCATATGTAAATTGTGTCACATGAAGTTACTAAATTTAAAAAATGAAAAAGTAAAACTGACATTCCCTAAAGAAAAATGACTAATTTTAGCAGGATCTCAAAGAAGCAAACATCCTTCGTCAATATCCTCATTGCACCACACAGAACACACAGTCCTCTGGACTCATTAGGACTGTTGGAGTCAATGCCTCCTCTGAAGCTACTGGAAAATATCACTAGACCAAATTTCCTCCTCCCATGTCTTTTTAAAACCCACCTTAACTCTGCATCTGAGGGCACACAGGTACTTATTCAGGTGACTAAGCTGGGAAGGACTCTGTGCAGCTGAGCAGAGAACAAACACTTGTAGGCTTTATGGAAAGGATTTGTTTAAGTTCTCTCTGCAGGTTTGTAATTTTAATGTCTGTAGAAAGGCAAGAAGGTCCCAAGAAGGCAAGAACTGTGGCTTCCCAAGGGAGACATGTCATCTGTATCTTAATTTTACTTCTCTGATAGATAAGAGCAGTCCTGAGACAGCTGGGCTCCAAACTCTGAGATTCCTGGACTTATCTGGAAAGGGATCTTGATTGAGATCATTTTCTCATCATGTTGATAAGGAAACTTAAATTACTCTAATTCTTGTCTTAAGATCAAATTAGTCCAAATCTGTTCCACAATTTATAATGCCTCTACTTTGGTGTGAGGGACTCCTGGCACCCCCATAGTTTCCCCTGTTGCCCTGAAGGCTCTCTGCCTACAGTGTATGATGGGCCCTCTTCCCTAGTTTGAACATGGAGCACCCCTTTTTTGGGGTAGTGATGGTTCTGTATGTCATCCTTTCCAAAGTGACAGTTCTGTGGTTCAAGCCCTGAGTAAAATATTAGAATTAATCTAATATAAAATGAGAAAATAGAAAAGTAGAGGAAGAGCTGTAGGTCACATGTTGTAGACACAGGCAGTTGGAATCTAGTGAGAGCCAAGGCAGAGTTTGAGCTGGAGTCCACTCTAAGGATCCTACATGATCAACTCCACCTTCTCTGAGAGAAACCATGTAAAAGTAGGCTCAGTTTCCTGGATACTATATATGAACATATATAAAAGCATTAAAGCCCTATATGAAAATGGAGCCCCATTTTCTGTTGTCAAAAGAAAGGACAGTCATTTCAAGTGGACCCACTTATCTTCCAGTTGTAGAAATCAGAAGATAGTTCTTGATCACTGCTGTTATCAACATGTGAAGGGTTAGTACAGGCATGATAATCAATGAAGCATTTGTTCTTTCTAGAGGTAATTGGAAACTTGGACTAAACTGGAGAAGAAAGTCACAATGATTGCCAAAGCATGAGACCTCCAAAGCTACATGAGAGGGAAACATAAAACAGGAAAAGAGTGCAAGTCATTGAACAAGTACTTCAGCATATGCACAGTTAGGCAAGACATCAAGGGCAGAGGAAAAGCATCCCCTCAGGCAGCTCCCATCCTGGACCAGCCACATTAAAATTTTGTGCCTTTGACCTGGGATCTGCCTTACTCTATGGCATGGCCCAATGGTCACCAAGGTGCCACCTGGAATACGGTCCCTCATACACACTCACCTCCTGGGAGGCTTCTGGAATGAGCCATGGCAGAGTGGTGGCCAGTACTGCCAACTTTGTGGAGCTAAGAAGAGCTCTTTGGAGAGGTGGAGAATTGCAGACCACACCTTTGTTGTAATGTGGACTTGCTGTGTAACTAGGTGCTGTTAAATCCAATCTCTTTCTCTAAGTTGCCCTGATATATAGTAAAGAGGACAATAATTTCATCTCTAGTTTTGTGACTAGGCCAAAACACACTGAACAAGGGGTTTCCAACCAGTTAAAGAAGGATCTCAGGGGGAATTGTGCATCGTGGCACATGTCTGTAATCTCAGCAGCTTGGAAGGCTGAGGAAGGAGGATCATTAATTCAGAGCCAGCCTCAGTGAAAGAGATTTACTAAGAAGCTCAGTGAGATCCTGTCTCTACATAAAGTAGGGCGAGGGATGTGGCTCAGTGGTTGAGTGTCCCTGAGTTTAATCTTTGTCGTCCTCCCCTTAAAAAAAAAGAATGTCTGGGGAGTGGGTCTCAGGCTTTGGATTTATAATACCTTTCATGGACGTTCTATAATGTAGAACTAGTATAAAATAAGTCTTATTGGCCAAGCTCTAGAGTGGATGTGCATGCATTTGAATCCAGGCTTTCATATAAAATATATATATAACATATATATCATATATATAACATATATATAACATATACATATATATATAACATATATACATATATATAACATATATATACCATATATACATACATACCATATATATAACATATATATAACATACATACATATAACATATATATAACATACATACATATAACATATATATAACATGCATACATATAACATATATATAACATACATATAACATATATAACATACATACATATAACATATATATAACATACATACATATAACATATATATAACATACATACATATAACATATATATAACATACATATAACATATATATAACATACATATAACATACATATAACATACATATAACATATATATAACATACACATAACATATATATAACATACATATAACATATATAACATACATAAAACATATATATAACATATATATAACATATATATATAACATATATATAACATATATATATAACATATATATACATAACATATATATATATATATATAACATATATATAACATATATATATAACATATATATAACATACATATATATAACATACATATATAACATATATATATATATAACATATATAACATATATATATAACATATATATGTAACATATATATATATATAACATATATATAATATATATATATATATATATATATATATATATATATATATATATATATATATATATATATATATATATATATATATAACATATTTATATATAACATATATATAACATATATATATAACATACATATATAACATACATATATATATATATAACATACACATAACATATATATATATAATATATATATATAACATATATATAACATATATATATACATAACATATATATATATATATACATAACATATATATATATAACATATATATATACATAACATATATAATATATATATACATACATAACATACATAATATATACATACATAACATATATATAACATATATACATACATAATATATATATAACATATATATATCACATATATAACATACATATATATAACACATATATAACATATATATGTAACATATACATATAACATATATATACACATACATAACATATATATAACATATATATATATATAACATATATATAACATATATATAACAAATATATCATATATATAACATATATTATATATATAAATATATAACATATATACATCATATATATATAACATATATATATAACATATATATAACATATGCACATAACATATATATAACATATATATACACATAACATATATATAACATATATATATACATAACATATATAACATATATAGAATATATAAACATGTATATACATAACATATATGTAACGTATATAGATATATAACATATATATAACATATATATAACATATATATAGATATATAACATATATATAACATATATGTAGATATATAACATATATATAACATATATGTAGATATATAACATATATATAACATATATATAGATATATAACATATATATAACATATATATAGATATATAACATATATATATAACATATATATAGATATATAACATATATAACACATATATAACATATATATATAACACATATATAACATATATATAACATATATATAAAACACATATATAACATATATATAACATATATATAACATATATAAAACATATATATAACATATATATAACACATATATAAACATATATATAACATATATATAACATATATATAACAATATATATAACATATATATATAAACATATATAAACATATATATAAAACATATATATAACATATATATAAATATATATAACACATATATAAATATATAATATATAACATAATATATAACATAATATATAAATATATATATAATATATATATAATATATATAATATATATATAACATATATAACATATATATAATAATAATATAATATATATATATATATATATATATATATATATATATATAACATATATATATAACATATATAACATTTATATAACATATATATATAACATATATAACATATATATATAACATATATATAACATATATATAAATAACATATATATATATAACATATATATATAACATATATATATATAACATATATATAACATATATATCACATATATATATATATATAACATATATATAACATATATAACATATATATATATATAACATATATATAACATATATATAACATATATAACATATATATAACATATATATAACATATATATATATATATAACATATATATAACATATATAACATATATATAACACATATAAAACATATATATAACATATATATAACACATATATAACATACATACACATAACATATATATAACACATATATAACATATATATAACATATACAACATATATATATATATATAACACATATATAACATATATATAACACATATATAACATATATATATAACACATATAACATATATACATAACACATATATAACACATATATATAACATACATAACACACATATAACATATATATAACATATATATACACATATATAACATATATATATATATAACATATATGTAACACATACATAACATATATATATAACATATATATAACACATACATAACATATATATATAACATATATATAACATATATATATAACATATATATAACATAAATATAACATATATATATATATATATATATATATATATATATATATATATATATATATATATATATATATATATAACATATATATATAACATATATATATATATAACAAATATATATATAATATATATAACATATATATAACATATATAACATATATGTATGTTATATATATATATAACATATATAACATATATGTATGTTATATATATGTTATATATATATATGTATGTATGT
>NW_026693566.1:0-78330 GCF_021218885.2 Marmota monax
CTGTCATCAAAATCATACCTGTATTCTCCATGTATTTTTTCAACTGCATTTTGTATTTTAATTTTGGTCAATATTATTTTATTTTCATCTGAATGATAAACCCAATGTGAGGGTAGAAAAGGAAGAAGTAGCCAATCTTAGCCTGGCTTCTACATAAGGATTCAAATTTATAAAGCATGCCAAAATAAAAAAAAAAAATAAGTAACAGGTACTATATGTGCACACACATTTTACGTGTATATTCACCATTAATTACCATAGTAATGTTGAAAGAACAGGGTCTCACTGAGTTGCTTCGGGCCTTGCTAAGAGGCTGAGGCTTGCTTTGAACCCATGATCATCCTGCCTCAGCTTCCCATGCTGCTGGGATTACAGGTGTTGGCCACCATGCCCACCAATGACCTTTAGTTTAAGTGGCACTCAGGAATCACAGTAAAAGCTACAGAGAACCAGGAGCTAAAATGCCAACCCCAGTCCTGCATCCTTCCATCGGTAAAGTCCAGCAGGATGGCAGGTTTTAACCTGTGGTGACATGACCTTAACTCAACAAGTCCAGCTGCTGGATTGAACCCAAGGTCAATGTGAAAGTTGTTCAGTGGCAGCATTTGTCATCCCCTGGAGGACAGCGCAATACACCACCTTCCTCCACCTAGCATGTGAAGACTCTAGCTGCATTTCTGGGGGTGCTCGGGGGCCTCCTGTGGTCACTGGTCCCCAAGAATCAAGGAGGCTGCCATTCCTCCTGACTCTCAAAATGTCCACTCTAACCAGAGGAAGAATGTCCAACATGGGGGGACCTCCCTCCATCTTTCAAGTTACCAATCCTGTGCCAGAAGATACTCAGATATTGTTTTCTGCTTCTCAGGAGGAAATCTTGCTCTGTTGCAGAGGCTGGTCTTGAAGCCCTGAGCTCCAGTGATCCTCCTGCCTCAGCCTCCTGAGTAGCTGGCCCCACAGATGGACCTGCTGGGCCCAGCTCAAACACTGCAGCAGATTCAAAGTCCTGCTGAGCCTACGGTATTGCCTGTCCCTCCATCTCACCACAGTCTGTGACCCTGCACCCTTGGGGCACTGGTGAGTTCTTTCCTGGGCTGGGGATCTAGCTCAGTTGGTAGGGTGCTTGCCTTGCAGGCACAAGGCACTGGGTTCAATCCCCAGCAACACACACACAGCTTTTTCCTTTTTAGCAATTGGGATAGCCATTCTGGTGATTAGGGGCACTTGGTAAGGTCCTTCCATCTCAGTTGAAGCATGTCTTCATTACAGGTCTTGATTAAATCAAGAATGTGAACTTGAAGGGAGGCATCTGAGCCCAAGTTCATAATGAATACACCAGCAAACAGACAATCTAGAAACATCCACAGATCAAGTCTGCCCCTGCAGGAGGTCAAAAAGTTTGTAGGAGTCAAATGGACTCAGAATAGATTGTGACTCTGAGGGAACTTTTTGTGATATCCATCAGGCACACCCATAGGAAAGCCCTTCCTTCACCATCTCCCAGGGCCACTTACTCTTGGATGGACTGACACAAATGTACATCTCAAGTCACAGAAAAGAACTATCATCTGATCCCATAAATGCCCACGTCTGGCTGTGTTTTGTTGGACTCTCCTGCCAGGCGTCTGAGACCAAGTTGGACCATTTTCCTATCTAATATGAGATATGTGGGATATCACTCTTGGTAACCTGCGAGAACCTCTTGGCCCCTTTCGCTGTTTCTCTATGAGGTGGCCCATGTGACAGGATGAGTCAGAGTCTTGTTGAACAACTGTTCCTTCTCTTGATGTATCCAAAAATATTTCCCTGTCCACTCAGTGACCCTCCTCTTTGCAGAATGTGCTCTGGCTGGATTCCTGTTTTCTGAGGTCCTTTCAATCCCTCTGAACACACTTTTGCGTGCCTCACACCAGTGGTTAGGGACCTGAGAGAGACACCATATCTCCCTGGATCCTGGCTGACCTCAGAGAGCCAGGGCCTAAATATTGGCTTCTTTTTCCTTGACCCTTTTACTTCCTTAACTTTGGTCTCCAGGATTTGGTTTTAAACATCAAGCAAGTCAGTTTCTCCAGTCTTGAAGTGGGAGTACTGGGTTTTCATTTCAGTGCATATCATTTTATAGTGACTCCTTCAACTTAATTGGGGTCATTGTTAATACTGAAAGTGGGTTGTATCTTCTATCTAAAGGCTAATTGTCTCAACTGAACTCAGGTGTTCTTTTAGATGTAGTGTTTCTGCAAAAACACCAAACAGGCTACAGCTACAAAGTTTTACAAAGAAAATACAGAATGAAATTAAGAAGAGTAAAACTGTGTTCAGTTGGTATAGTAGCTATGAACCAAAAAAATGCATTTTATCCAAATCTTTTATTAGTCCCATATTATATCCCTGGTTCTTTTTTTTTTTACATGACAGGAATCTTTACAATAAAAAAAAACTGTATCTTGGGAATGTAACATTAATTGTGCTTAATTCTGGCCTACTTTGGAGACACCCTGACTTGGTGCAAGGTGAGAGGCAGAGCATTATCTCAGGGGACGTGGGGTCCATGGCAAATTTTAGGTAAAATGCTTTATTTCTGCAGCTGATCTTTGCCTTAAATATCTTAAATTGCAGCCTTAAGCCATTTTCCCCTTGAAGGAGCCTGCCTGACCCCCACATTGGAGAAACAAATCCCTGATGATTTTGCAGGGTCTGGTGTACTCTCCTCTGAGCCCATCAATGTCCACCAGGTGAAGAGGCTTTTCCAGTGAACTTGAGGTCGAAACCATTGCATGGCCATTTTACACTAAGTACCTACGGGTGTGTGTGTTCATGCTTATTTGGCATTTGCTGGCATCAGAATCCCCAAGAGAAGGCCTTGTTCACATCCATAGGGCTCCCCCCTCACCAAGTTCAGATGCAGCCCACCTGGGGTGTTACCTGAGCATGTGTATTTCTAACCAGTGTCCAGGAGATGGTGAGGGCCTTCCTTAGAGCCCATGGGAGGCAGGAGTGTGGTCGAGTGGGTCTCTGGCCACCTGACTCTGGAATCCCAGGCAAGAGTTTTGCTCTATGTAACTGCCACACTCCCAGCTGGTGGGATGAGAAGTTTGGACATGTCTAACGCCTTGTCCCAGGGAAAGAGTCAGCCCTGAGTCCCTTTATGCCATAAGGAGTCTAGACCCTGGTGCCTCCTGTGTGAAACCTCACGTGCACCCATGATGCATCTGGGATATCACAGTAGCAGGCTTCACTTCTGCTTTGGGGATGCAAACTGGCAGCAGAAGACAGGCAGGCAACCACCAGCCTCATCCCCCATCTCTACCAGGTGACCTTGAGCAGGGGACTCCTCTGCAAGTTCATTCTGGTGTGGAAGGGTCACTGAGAAGTCAGTTGGAAGCACTGTTGCTCCTCTGTCAGGCTTAGTGAGTAGAGGTGGGCAGAGCCCAAGTGCTGGGCGGAGCGCTGAGGCCAACCCTTGGGAGCAGCGGGCAGGGCAGGGCCTAGGGAGGGAGTGGTCAGAGGTCACTGTGGACCCAGTGGGGAGCGTGCGTTGGGCTCCCGCGGCCCAAGACGTGACCCCAGAGTCTGCTCCACCGGCCACAGTTCCCCTGTCACACGGAAGGCCGCGGAGGGAGGCACAGGACCCGCTGCACAGCCTCCTTCGTCCCTCCTCAGTGTCTAGGTGGGTTGGGGTCCAGGGGTCTCTGGGAGGGTCCTGGGATGTCGCCTTGGAGACTTGGTTTCTGGGCGCGACCGTGTTCCCGGCGTGTCGCGGAGACCCCTCCTGGTGCCTGCGGTATAGATGGAGTGACATTGAGGCCGAGAGGGTGGCGTGTGGCACGGCTGTCACTGCTGGTCCTGGGGTGGCTCTCGGGGTCCCCCGCACTGACCCGGGCAGGGCCTTCTGGCCCTGGGCAGGGGGAGAAACGCGGATCGGGAGCGGCCTTGACCCCACCCAGGCGAACTTGGGGACTTGCTGCAGCAGGATGCGTGGGACACCGCCTCTCAGGCTGGACAGAGGTCAGTCCAGCCCCGGGATCTCTAAGGGACGGTTTGGCGGTGGCTGGGCAGGGACCAGGGATGACAGCGATGTTGTGAAGATGCACAGGTAACATGTAACATGGTGGCATGACCAGGTGACAGGGGGACAAAAGTGGTTGGACATGGTATATTTATTTACAATTAAGTACATATTCTATACATGTATGTGTTATATACACATATTCACAAGGTTGTGTGAATATATATACAAACACATGTTTATAATTTTGTCTCAAAAAAGAAGTGGGGATTTGTGATGGAGTGGTGTGGGGGAAGGGCCCAAAGACCAGGGACACTTCCCAAATCTTCATCTGGAGCAAGCTGGGGGGTTGCTAACACCCCCATTCTGGAAAATACTGCCATGAGGCTGAGGGTGATCTGGGGTGAGCACGGAGACAGAGAGGTGCAGGGAGCCTTGCTGTTTGCCTGGGACCCACCTCTATGCAGTGACGTGGAGAAGAGGGCAAGTCTATGAAGGAGGCAAGGAGCAAGGGCATCCAGGAAGGGCCATGGAAAACTGGGAGATGGAACGACTCGGACTTCTGGGAAAGGTGAGGCGTCTTGTCCTGAGCCCACTCAGAAGTGAACTAGAGGGTGACAAGGAGGGAGCACTAGATTTGGTACTATGGAGGTTTCTGATGGTCTCAGTAGCCCCCTGTCTGCAGGTGGTGGGAACTGAAGAAAAATGAGGCATTTTGGAGGAAGCTGGCCCAGGGAAGGGCAGCAGCTGGAGCTGGGTTTTCTGATTGCAGACAGTGCGACGTGGGGATGCCCAGGAAGGTGCTAACAGGGGAGGTCTCTGACCTGTGGGGAGGAGGCCATTCTGGAAAGTACATTATTCTGTTGTTGTTATTTAAAGCTTTCTCCAGGGGTTTCATAAACTGACTTCCAGACCACTCACTTATAATCGAATCAAGCCTTTATTGAAGCACACTGGTGGCGCTGACCAGAACATAAAGCTGTGCCCCTGATCAGCCCTGGAAAATTGCAAGGGCGCTCATTATAATCATTAAAACTGCAAAAGGTATGTTCAGGGGTCTAGCCAATGCAAGCAAGCAGGTTACAGAGGAGGGAGAGTGCAGTCAGTTGGCGGGAAGCCTGACCAATCACAGTTAGCCCAGTCACCCCAGTTACAGAAACAATGCCCCATTAGGTAGTTCCTTGTTCTTAAAGGTTTCTATAGCAAAAGGAAAAGAACATCTTGCCCCAGTCATGACCCTTGTACTTGGCCTGGTTTTTCTACAGAATGGAGCCACAAAATAAAATGGAGTCACATTTTCTTTTACTATCACATGGTTTTAGTAGGTGTGATGTCAATCTTGCACATCATTGGGACTCAGTTTCTTTTCCATTCTTTTTCTAAGGGACCACACTGGACTTGCAAGCCCATAAGTCGGACCTCACCTACATTCTTGTGTATATGGTTTAGGAGGGTTTTTACGAGGCAGCGTACTATAGGAATCCCAATCAGGATAAGGACTAGGGGCCCAACTATGGCTGAAATGATGGTAGTCAACCAAGGGGACCATGAGAATAAGTTTTGGAACCAATTGCCTGAAGTGTCTTGTGCTTTCTTTCCTTTAACCTGTTTCTCATTAGTACCAAACTGTCCTTGATTATCCCAGAGTGGTTTGCATAGAAACAACAAGTTTCTCCTAGGGCCATACAAAAGTCCTCCTTATTTTAGAAAGAGACATTCTAGACCTCATCTGTTTTGTAAGACTATTTCCGTCAGAGCGTCTAGGGACACCTCTAGTTTGGAGATTGACCTTTCTAATTCTCCTAAATCTATATCTATCTGAGGCTGAGGGACTTAACATTTTTAGAGCCTGTGATCAGAGCTGCAGTTCCCAAAGCAATAGATCCAGCTATTCCCAAACCAGCCATGAGGGGAACTCCAATGGGGGCAGCCCATCTGGGTTGATAAATCAGTGGGCCCTGGCCTTCTAGTAAGTCCACGTGTTCCTTTCTTTTTTACTCCATCAAAATAGTAGGTTCCGTAGTTCAGAGTTATTGACAGTTTGGAGATTTAGGCAAGGAGTTCAAAGTGGGACCCGGGAAGCACAATTTTTGGTGAACAGGGAGTTGTCCCACTTATAAGTTGGGTTGTGGAAGCAAGTGTCTCTTTCTGGGAGCTCACCCAGTGTGATCTTGGAAGTAGTTTTCCAGGTACATCTTTCTGAGCCAGACATATTGTCGGACATCTATATTGACCAAATTTTTTCTCTAATGTTAGGGACTCCTACTGCTGTAAGGGAAAAGATCAATGACTCTTCTTGCTTTGACCTGAGAGGGGGTGATGTGCAGTGGGCAAGCAGTTTGCAATCCCCTTTTTAGAAACTGAGTGGGTCAAGAAGTCCATGGTAAAAATCTGGTTCAGGAAGACCAGGATGTAAATTCACCTGGGTGGGCACCTCTATGAGAGAGACAAAAAGACATGAGTATTGAAACAAGATTAATACAAAATAGCAGTTGTAGCATCTGGAACCTGTCCAGGAATATCATGAAAATTACAGAAATTAATAATTCTTTACCAGGAGCTGGAAGACCTGAGAAATTGTCCCCATACCAAGGCCTATCAAAGCCTAATGAGGCCCTTTTTTTAGGGAACATAAATCTTCAACATTGTCAGAATTATCAGGATTGTAGACACAACATTTAGTTACGTTAGTTAATGTCATCTGATTTTTATAAAAACATCTTTTTGGCATGACTTCTGTGTTCAGTAAAGATCTCTTTGTTACTTGGGGCCAGATAATCATATTACTAAACATTGATTACATCTACCTGTGAAGGAGGTTAGAAAGATCTGTAGGCCTTAAACTGACTAAAAACTTCTGGCAGTGTTTATTGATAGTTACCAGGTATTTTTGCCTAAAAATCTCTCTTCTGTTGTCTCCACCCTTATTTATTTTTTTTGGGGGGTGCTAACACTAGTGTACACCTTAAGTTACATTAAAATAACTGTTGTTTCTTTTTAAATGCCCGGGAATGGCTGTGCTTTGGTTTTTAACTGGTTCTGATAGGTGGTGAAGACCAAGCTGGTCCAACTGATCTTGTTCCTGTCTATTGGTAAGCATCAGCCGAGTTTCCTTGGAGGACACTCTGGGGGAACTTGTGAGCAGCATTTTAGCTCTGCTAGTGTCATCAGCATTAGGATGGGTCAAGGTCTTGCTGATCATGTGGCTCTCCTTGGAAGCATCAGGCATGTCTCCCTTTTTAATGACCCTCCTCTTTTGTAGCATGCACACTGATTGGCTTTCTGCTTTCCAGGGGTCTCATTAATCTCCCTTATTGGGAGGTCAGGTGGCCCAGAGTTGCAAAGCTCTTCCCCCTGTCCTGGGTTCAGGCTGACTCAGAGGGGAAGAGCCAAATATCGATTTTCTTGGCCCCTTTATTTTAACCTAAATTTTTAAGCCTTGGCCTTAAACATCCATCAAGTCAGTCTTATCAGTCTTAAACTAAGAATACTGGGCTTTATCGTTAATGTTTATAACTTTACAGTTAATATTTTTTGTTTTTTAAATTGTATGTAACACAATACCTTTATCTTATCCACTGACTTATGTGATGTTGAGGACGGAAACAAGTGCCTCCCACATGCAGGGCAAGCATCCTACTGCTGAGCCACGACCCCAGCCCCTGTTACAGTTAACTTAATCCCTTTTATTTCTTATCTGTCTACAGATGATGGCTCAATATCTCAAATTAATTTAGGTTGTGTGTTCATGAATTATTGCCTCTGTAAAACCTTAACAGTCAACATTTATTGTTAGTTGGGGAGCAGGCTGAACAAATGTGAGCTTCACTTGTTTGTCTGAAGCTGAACACTCGACCCCCACCTTACTGGTGCAATAGAAACCCACATCTGACCCCTGTCCTGTCTGCCTGAAGGTGGTGGAAGATGACACTTTAGCAAATACTGTGTGACACAGTCACTGCACGCCACAAGGCAGCTTGCAGACCCAGAGAGCCCATTAGATTTGGCTATAAAAACTCTCTTGCCAGCTCTCTCTCTCTCTCTCTCTCTCTCTCTCTCTCTCTCTCTCTCTCTCTCTCTCTCTCCCCCTCCCTCCTTCCCTCTGTTAATCAGGCACTGCCACAATAAAGGTCTCTTGGTAGCTTGGAGTGTCCTGGTCACTTTCAGTTATAATAAAAATAAACAGTGACATTAACAATAGTAAGAACATAGTTAGCTTGTATATAATTTTAAACCTTGGCTGAGTTATAGCTTATATTTTCTATTTGAGATCACAGTTATCTTTATTATAAAAATCAATTTTTTGAATATAAGTTTAAGCCAACCTAGGTCTGACCTACCTTGTAGGAAGGGGTCAGAGCTGTATCTCAGGTAAGGCAGGGCTCTTCACAGATCCTAGGCAAAGTGTTGTGGTTCTGAAGCTGATCTTGGTCTCTTTTTAAATATCATTTTATAAAGTTTACATATGTTGTTTCCTGACTCTGTATGAATGTCAGCTAGCACAGTATGACATACATCTGAGACATTAATTAAGGGAAGGCTGAGCACTCTTTGCTTTTATGTGGAAAAGTGGCAAAAATATTTTGTAATGTTAACCTTTAATATCTTTTAATATCTATTAACCTTTAATATCTTTCATTATCTTTTAAGATACCTTTAAATTTTTATATCTTAGGGTAAAAGGTAACATAAGATTTGGTTATGAAACATCAAATAATCGATTTTATTGGGGATTTATTTATATTATCCTTATAAGTTTAAATTACCATTACAGACAATTTTAGTTTGGAGAACACCAGCTTGATAAAATGTTCCTTTAAACCTTTTACCTTAAAGACTTTTATACCTGAAAGGTATGAACACACTTAATCTGTAAAGAAGAGTAATGTACCACATTTTTATTGATGTTTTTATATTAACCAAGGTTAGCTTTTAAACAAATCTAGACTCTGTAATGTAGGACAATACTTTAAAATAACAGTTGCTGTCTAGCCACAGATGTACAAACTTTAATTTTTCCAGGATTACTTGCTCTAGGGGATAAAAGTTAACACACAATGCAACTTATATTTTTAGAAGTTTTTGTCATTTGAACGTATAAATATATCAGAACATTAATATTTGTGTTTAGGGAACAACCTTGAATAGATTTAACTATTTATGTTACATATATAACCAGCTTAGTTACATATAAACCTTTTAATATTTATCTATTATTTGTAGATCTTTATATTATTTAATTAGACCCTTTTGTTTACTTAAAGGTATTATAATTATACTTTACCACATAAAGATTTTTTTACCTGGAAGTGTTTTTTACTAAATATATTTTTATATTTAGAACCCTTTAATCATTTTCAATCTACCGATCCTTCTTTTTATTTGTACCTTGAAATAACCCTTATAAATTTCTGAATTTAGATAAATTAATCCATTTTAATATGATGAAATATTTTTGTTATTTACAGTACTTCAATTGAAATGCAGTTGAAACCTCTTGACTCCTTGTAAGTAGAATTATACCTGTTGGGACTTTTAATTTATAGTAACCTTATTTTTATGATAAAACAAAATAATTTAAATTTTTTTTAGTTTACCAATTTATGGAAACACCAACATTGTTTAGGTATTTTACCTTATGGAATTTAAGGAGTTAAGAGTACTTGATATTACATTTAACAGTTAGCATTTTAACTTTGTAAACCAATCAGATGTCTCTAACAAAGACAACCATATACATTTAGATGTAATTTATGTATCTTTTTTTTAAAAAAAAGGTATCAGACAAGTGCATTGAATAGTATTAGTAATCTTTTTTCCTGTTAAAGAAAAATCCTAGAGACAATGGATGTCAGACACTTTGTAGACATTAACATTTTAACAGCTGTTTAACCATCTAGAAAAGAAACTGTGCATTAGTAAACTTAAAGACATTTGTACTTTTATTTATTTTTCCAATTTAAATTGAACCTTTTAAATCATATTAAAATTTTAATTTATGAGCTCATGTCAATTTTTTGTACCAAATATATACATCAGTTCACCCGTACAAAGCAAACAGACAAAAGTCTTGTAGCTTATTTTTAAAACCTAATAGATTGAGAGTTAACCCTTGTAAGTTGGCCTTAGAATAAAGCAGAGTGTAATCATAAAACCATATCAACCTAGGAATATTGGATCAAACTTAAGAATTTAACAAATATAGAATTTTTAAAGTTTTATCTGACCTTTTCTACTAGGGATTGAACCCAGGGCACTTAACCACTGAGCCACATCCCCAGGTCTTTTTATTTATTTTTTAATTTAGAGACAGGGTCTCATTGAGTTGCTTAAAGCCCTGCTAATTTGCTGAGGCTGGCCTTGAACTTGTGATCCTCCCCACATAGCCTCCTGAACCACTGGGATTCTAGGTGTGTGCTGCTGTGCCCGGCTCCTTTAGGGGTTTTTACCTGGGTTTGTTAGAGTTCCAGGGATGACCTCTGTATTGAGACACTGTGCTCGTCTCAGGTGATGGGCAGGTAACTTCTCTCATTGTCAGCTGGATCCTTTTCTCTGTTCTTGCCTTACTTGATGTGAAGAAGCTCTTGGTTTGATGAAGTTTCACTTGCCTGTTTATGCTTCTGTCCCGTGTCATAGTGTCATAGCTAAGGGACCATTTCCTAAAGCAATGTTGTCAAACTTTTGTGTTTTCTTTTTATATTTTACTCACCAAGTTATTCTTTTCTTTCATTTTAGATAGAAACATAATAACTTGACCTGCTAATCAGTACAGCATGATATTTCAATCCATGTCACACTCTATAGGGGTCCAACTAGAATCAAGATGATACGCATCACTTTAGAAGGATGGGGAGGGGTGGGTACGTGGGGCCACAGGATTTTCCTCTAGGAATTTTACAGATTCAAGTCTCACCATTCACTTTTTTTTTCCTTTTGGGTTGATCTTTTGTGTGTTATGGTGTGAGATAAGGCTTTGATTTCTCTCTTCTGCGTGTGGATATCAAGTATCCTCAGCACCATTTGTTAAAGAGACTGCCCGTTCTCAGCTGTCCATTATGGGCTCACTGGTCAAAGCTGAGCATGCAGCAAGCCCTTGAGGGATCACTCTGGCATTGGTCTGTAGATTGCCTCCTGTTTTAGCACCACAGTGTTTTAATTCCTGTAGGTTTGTAATTCTTGGATTCTTTGTTTTTTTATTTTCTTTTGTTTTTTGCATTGGTTAGAGTGTGTTACAGTTGACAGTAAAAGGCATTGACACATCATATATAAATGGAGTATAAATTCACATCCTTCTTGCTATACAGGATGTGAAAATACACCAGTCATGTGATCATATGTGCATGTGGGGTAATAATGTCTGACTGATTCCACTGTCCCTCCCCCCCTCCGACCCCCTCCCTCCACTCCCCTCTCTACTCCAAACAACCTCCATCCCCCACCCCAGTGCCTCCCTTGTGATTAGCATCTGCATATCAGAAGACATTTGATGGGTTGTGTTTTTTCCTTTGTGAAGTGTCTGTTCAGTTCCTTTGCCCATTTACTGATTGGCTATTTTTTTTGGTGTTAAAGTTTTTTGAGTTCTTTATAGATTCTTGAGATCAATGCTCTGAGGTGCATGTGGTAAACAGTTTCTCCCATTCTGTAGATTCTCTCTTTGACTGATTGCTTCGTTTGCTGAGAGGAAGTTTTTACTTTGAATTCATCTCATTTATTGATTCTTGATTTTGGGTTTTTTTTTTTTTTTTGTGTGTGTGTGTGTGTGTGCTTTAGGGGTCTTTTTAAGGAAGTCAGCTCCTAAGCTGACATGGTGGAGATTTGGGGCTAATTTCTTCTTCCATTGGGTTCAGGGTCTCTGCTGTAGTGCCAAAATCCTTTATTCACTTTCAGTTGAGTTTTGTGCAAGGTGAGAGGGAGGGGTTTCATTTCAATTTGCTGGAGATGGATTTCCTGTTTTCCCAGCACCATTTGTTGAAGAGGCTCTTTGCTCCAATGTGTGTTTCTGGTACCTTTGTCTAGTGTGAGAGAACTGTGTTTATGTGGGTTTCTCTGTGTCTTCTATCCTGTTTGTTGGTCTGCCTGTCTTCATGCCACAACCATGCCATTTTTGTTACTCTAGCACTGTGGTGTGATTCAGGGACTGGTATTGTGATGCGTCCTTTGACCCTGTTCTTGCTAAGGATTGCTTTTGCCGTTCGGGGCCTCTTACTTTGCCAAATGAATTTCATGACATCCTTTTCTATTTCTATGCAGAACATCATTGGTGTCCTAATAGGAATTGCATTCAATCTGTACAGAGCTTTTGGCAGTAGGACTATTGTGATGAGATTCATTCTGCCCACCCAAGTACATGGGAGATGGCTCCGTCTTCAAAGGCCTTCCTCAGTTTCTCTCCTTACTGTTCTGTTGTTTGTCTGTGGAGGTCTCTCACCTCTTTGGTTGGATTAATTTGCTGCCGCAGTCTGGCTGGGCACAATCAGGAGCCACTTGTCAAAAGAAACTAACTTTATTTTTAGAACCACACACGCCAAACAAAACAGCCTCTCAGGAAAAACCCTCAGAGCCTCAACTGCCACCACCGGCTTTCCACAAGCCTCTCTCTCCCACACAAGCTTCTCTCCACCTCCCACAATCCTCCTGCTCTTGAGGCCGATTGGCTGGGTCACGTGGGCGTAGCCAAAAAAGTCCCCCAATGAGCAGCTCCGTGGTCTGAAAGGGCAGGGAAACAGCCCAATGAGCATCACCGCAGAGGAGCCAATCAGCTAGATGTTGCTGGGGCTGAGGAGCCAATCAGCTAGATGTTGCTGGGGCCGCTGTGAGCCAATCATCAGCTGGCAGCTGGAAGTTTGCTGGCAGCTGGAAGTTTGCTGGGGCCCCTTTGGCTGTGGCTCTCAACATATCCCCCTCTCTGTTTAAACAACAAGCATGTGGCTTAGGGACCGTGCCTGTTAGGCAGTCCAATTCAACATATGGTCCTTACCCGTCATCGGATGAACTGACCTCTAGGCGTCAGCCTCCTGTCTTAGGTTGGTACCACTGCAATTGGATCATACCCGTCACTGACTACCGGTCCAGCATACAGCCATACTTGTGGATAGGCGTTTGCACCTGTGGGGGGGGTGAGGTTCTTTGCCTCACCTCTGTTGGCCCCCAAATTTTAGACCATCACTAATAGAGGAGGATGCAAAATGCCATGACATTAAGCCAATTGAGGGCTCCTTTGAAAAATTGTACCACTGGTGACACCATCAGCAAAAATACTCCAGCACTACCACAATTCGCTGTACCAACAGATAGTTCACAATGCATACAGGTGAGCTCACAATGTGTCCAGGCAAGTTCTGCAAGCAGTTCAGTGATGGCTATTGTAGAAGCTGTAGATTGGTTTTATCTTTGACTTCACCAGCACTGGGATGAAGATAGGAATTCTGGCAATAATGGCTAAAGAAAATATTATGTAACATTACAGAAGGCACTAAAAGAAAACAATTTTCTTAACAATTTACATTATCTTTAAGAGAATTATTAAATATAATGAAAAGGAAAGGTGAAAGTAAACAAACAGATCTTTTAACCTTCTTTTTTGTTTACATATTAAAACAATCCTCAACAGTTGTTTACCCAATTTAAATTAAACCATATAAATCACGTGAAAAAAAAATATTTGGATTCATTTTATCATGAGCGCTCATCATATATGATATATGGACATAAGTACATTCAAACATATAACACAAAACACAAGTGTGCACACATAATATAATACATACAACACACAACATTATAGTAAAGGCATTATAACTTTTTACAGGTGAAATCTCCATTGCAATGTTTAAAAACTCTATAGTCAAAAAATAGAACTGATCAGCAAAACATTAACCTAGGTCTGTATGAGCTCAAAAAACAAAATAGAACTTCATGATATGGCAAAGGGCAATAATAAAATAGATATTGAAAAAAGCATCCTGGTTCTGTTGCAGATGTAAGAATAGCCAAACTGGAGTTTTGGATATCAGTTGTTATGGATTTGAGCCAAATCATCTTCTTTTTGGTCTGTAGAAATCGCTTTAGTTAATCTTTCTGGAATCCAAATCGGCTGCTGTTCTCCCTGTGGAAACACATAAACAGACCCCCGACTCCAGACAATCACTGGGTCAGGACCTTGGTTAATCTCTCTGGAATCCAAATCGGCTGCTGTTCTCCCTGTGGAAACACACAAACAGACCCCCGACTCCAGACAATTACTGGGTCAGGACCTTTCCATTGTCCTGTTAGAATATCCTTCCAAAGTACCTTGGGCTTATGCACATTTTTTGGACACATATGCCTTTCTGCAGCACTAAATCCTGATGAATCCAAATTTAAAAAGTTTAGAGTAAAAAGGGTTATTTTAAGTTTATCTTTGGGGAATATATACCCCTTCCCAATTCCTTCTTTTTGCTTTAATAAGTACATTTTAATAGTTTGATGAGCTCTTTCAACTATGCCTTGTCCCTGTGGATTGTATGGGATTCCTGTTATATGAGTAATGCCAAATGTTGAGCAAAATTGTTTAAAAGAGGTAGAAGTATAACCAGGGGCATTATCTGTTTTTAACTGTTTTGGAACACCCACAGTGGCAAAATTTTGTAAGCAATGAGCTATAACATCTTTAGTTTTTTCTCCGGCATGAAGGGAGCCCATCAAAAATCCAGAAGAAGTATCAACTGTAACATGCAAATATTTTAATTTTCCAAATTCTGGCAAGTGTGTGACGTCCATCTGCCAAATATGGTTAGGTATCAATCCTCTAGGATTGACTCCAAGATTAACTTGTGGAATATTGTGTTTTTATTTCTGAGGCTATTGTGATCGGTGTAGTTTCCCCAATTTCTCTTTCAGAGGATTCATCAGAGATCTGTGGGAACACATTGGATTTATGGGTCTTGATTTTATATCATGCCATTTTGCTGAATTCACTTATGAGTTATAGAAGATTTCCAGTGGAATTTTTTCAATATTCCAGATATAGAATCATGTTGTCAGCAAATAGTGATAGTTTGAGTTCTTCTTTTCCTATTTGTATCCCTTTAATTTCCTTCTCTCTAGCTACTCTGGCTAGCAGTTTGATGTGGAATTGAAATGGTGAAAGATGACATACCTGTCTGGCTCTAGGTTTTAGAGGGAATGCTTTCAATTTTTCTCCATTTGGAATGGTGTTGTCCATGGGTTTAGCATAGATAGCTCTAACAGAGTTGAGGTATGTTCCTACTATCCCTAGTTTTCCAAATGTTTTGAGCATGAATTTTGTTAAATGCTTTTTCTGCTTCTATCAAGATAATCATATGACTCTGATCTTTAAGTTTATTTACATGATAAATTATGTTTATTGATTTCCATATGTTAAACCAACCTTGCATCCCTGAGAGGAAACCCCACTTGATCATGGTGCATTATCTTTTAAACATGTTTTTGTATGCTATCTGCCAGGATTTTTTTTAAATATTTTTCTTTAGTTGTACATTGGCACAATGACTTAATTTTTATTCAATTTTTAGTGGTGCTGAGGATCAAACTCAATGCCTAGCACATGGCAGGTGAGTGAGTGCTCTACCACTGGACCCCAGCTCCAGCCCCTATTTGCCAGAATTTTATTGAGAATTTTTGCATCTGTGACCATCAGGGATACTGGTGCGAAATGTTCTTTCTTTGTATCTTTGTATGGTTTTGGTATCAGGGTGATACTAGCTTCATAGAATGAGTTTGAAAAGGTTCCTCCTTTCTATTTCATAAAAATAATTTGAGAAATTCAGTGTTATTTCTGCTTTGAAGGTCTCATAGACCTTGGCTGACAGTCTCTCTAGTCCTGGGCTTTTCTTAGTTGTAGGCTTTTGATGGCATCTTGCATTTCATTATTTTAAGTTGATGGGTTTAAACCATGTATGTCCTACGGATTCAGTTTGGGGAGGTCACATGTCTCTAGTAATTGGTCAATGTCTTCATGATTTTGCATATTATTGGAGTATAAACTTTCAAAACAGTTTCTGATTCCCTTCTGTATTTCAATAGTGTCCATCATGATATTTCCTCTTGCACCATGAATTTTAGTAATTTGAATTTTCTCCCTCATTCTCTTTGTGGGCAATTGTTTCTCAATTTCATTTATTTTTTCAAAGAACCAAATTTTTGTCTTGTCAATTTTTTTGTTTCTTTTCCAATTAATTGGTTTGTTACAATTCCATAACGATGTGTGGTGTCTGCCATATTTCCTTAGGCATAGTTGGCATCTGCCTTTTGTTGAATTGTCTTTTATTTTTTAATTTTTTTATTAGTTGTTCAAAACATTACAAAGCTCTTGACATATCATATTTCATACATTTGACTCAAGCAGATTATGAACTCCCATTTTTACCCCGTATACATATTGCAAATTCACATTGGTACCACATCCACTTTTTTACATACTGCCATACTAGTGTCTGTTGTATTCTGCTGCCCTTCCTATCCTCTACTATCCCCCTCCCCTCCCCTCCCCTCCCCTCCCCTCCCCTCCCATCTTCTCTCTCTACCCCATCTACTATAATTCGTTTCTCTCTCTTTTTTCCCCCTTTCCCCTCACTTCCTCTTATATGTAATTTTGT
This sequence comes from Marmota monax, assembly GCF_021218885.2. Lineage (NCBI taxonomy): Eukaryota > Metazoa > Chordata > Mammalia > Rodentia > Sciuridae > Marmota > Marmota monax. The sequence goes on from NW_026693566.1 coordinate 16,621, forward strand.
ATAACAATGAGGGTCTCCTTCCTTTACCATGCAATTTCCCTTCTCTCTCTCTTTCCCTCCCCCCCTCTCGACCCTGTTTAATGGTGATCTCCTTCTCATGCTCTTCCTCCCTATTCTGTTCTTAGTTGCTCTTGATTGTCTTTTAATATCTTTTATTAATTTAAAAATAATCTTATTCAGGTGAAACTGATAAGAATAAACCACACATATGTAATGAACAGATTGTTAGGTCTGCCACATACATACACCCATGGAACCATCCTCACAATAAGGATGTGAAGACTAATTCAGTCTTGAAAGGTTCCTGGAGCCCCTTGATGATCCCTTCCTTTCCCCCCTCTTCTGTCCAGAAATGACCACGGACTGGAGTTTATTTTCAGACTGATCAGTCCATCAGAGCCCTGGTCTGCATGGTGGGTGACCCTGGAACAATCAGTTTGATTTCCAGCCCTTGTTTGTTCTTCATAAAGTCAGGATTCCTCCTGTAGGACCCAAGACCACTGGGAATATTAGGATCAAGGTTTAGGAAAAAGCTAGAGCCACACCTGACTCGGCAGAGTAAATTCTCAGTTCCTGAAAGCCGGTATTCCTAACAACTCTGAGTCGGTGGTCCAGAGTACGGTTGGGGTCTGCAGCGCCACAGTGCCTTCCTGTCACCCAGAGTTTATAACAGCCGTCATTGAGCAGAATCCCAGCATTTTCAGGTTTTTTTTTTTGGGGGGGGGTTTGTTTTTAAATGAGATTCATTTCTCCTAATAGTGTTCATTTGAAAATTGGATCTAGTGATATTTGAAATGGTGCTATGTTATTACAACCTTTCCTTGTTCCACAGCTTTTAATAACCACCAAAGGAAACCAGGTGTCCCTCAGGCAGACAGTTACTCTCCTGCCCTCCCAGGCCCTGGTCACCAACTTCTGCTCTGTGATTCTGGGGTTTCCAAATTCTGCATATTTCATAAGAGTGGAGTATACAATCTGTGATTTAAAAAAGATTTTTATTGATTTTTTTAAAATACATGACAGTGGAATGCATTACAATTCTCAGTACACACATACAGCACAATTTTTCATATCTCTGGTTGTATGTAAAGTATGTTGATACCAATTTTTGTCTTCATATGTGGACTTTGAATGTTGAAATCCATCACATTCCACCATCCTTGCTAAGCTCCTGTCCCCTCCCCTCCCACCCCTCTGCCCCATCTAGAATTTATCTATTCCTCCCATGCCCACCCCACCCCACTATGAGTCAGCCTCCTTATATCAGAGAAAACATTTGGAATTTTTTTTTCCCAATGGGCTTACTTCACTTAGTATTATTTTCTATATACACAATTGATTTTTTTTAGCTGAATACTTTTGGGATTTATCCATATTATTGCATATATCATTTCTTTTTATGGCAGAGTAATGTTCTCTGTATAAGTTATATATGTATGCTTGTATATTTGTGTATATGGATATATAATGTGCCTGTTTGTGCACACCCCCACCCCCAACCCAACTGCATTTGTTTATCCATTTAATTTTTTTTTCCTATAGTTACTGTGGATTTGGCCTGGATAATGCTAGATACATAGAATACAATATGAATTATATTCTTGATGGGCATTTGGGGTTATGGCACTGCCTGGTTGATAGACTATTTTAAAAAGAAGACTACAACATGGCTATTTTCAGACATAATAGGGAACAATGTGGCTATAATAGAACTTCTTTAAAACAAGTTTCAAAAAACAAGAAGAAAATAAAAGGAGACTGTAAAAGTCCGTGGATACACCTAAAGACACCAATGCAGATATCAAGTAAAACCATACACAAGGTCATTTGTACTCACATAGGTAACCTTACCAGACAGAGAATTTGGTGCACTAGCTGAAATCATTTCAGAAAGAAGTTTGTGTGGATAGAGGGATTTGTAAGCAAGAGTGGAGGAGCTGCTTTAGATGCGTCTTGTCAGCATCTGAGCTTTGTTCCTCCATTGGGCTCGCACGATGTTCAGGATCGGCTTGTCCACCCTGAGCAGCACCAGGGGACTGAGCGTGCCATAGCCGCTGGCCACTGCATTGTGGATGCTCCCGAGCATGGGGTCGTTTCTTCTCATCCCACTGATGAGCAGGGAGAGCACAGAGTCTGCACAGTACAGGGCAGTGAAGCAGCCAAGCAGCTGCAGGATGCTGTGAGTGGCCCTGTGCTTGGTGGAGGTCTGGGGGGACAGCCTGGAGCCATGGAGGGACAGGCAGCACTGCTGATGTCTGTGCAGGAGGGTGGTGGCCATGTACCCACTGGACACGGCCATGAGGCCCACAAAGAAGACGTCTCTGAGTGTTACCAGGAGCAGAAAAATGCCCCTGTACCTTGTCAGGAAGGAGCAGTGGCTGTTGATAAAGAGAAGACCAGGCTGCGTGGCATTGGTGGTGGCCACTGTGAAGAGTAGCTGGTTGCTGGTAATGGCCACGGTGAGGACCCAGAGGAACAGACATGCCCCCAGGATGGGGTTTGCAGATTTGACTTTGAAATTGGCCAGCCACTGGGGCTGATGGTGAGGGCCTGGAGCACACTAAGGACACAGGTGGTGCCGAGGGACAGTCCCCTCATGACCTTGTGCAGGAAGACCAGCACTTTGCATTTGACATCACCTGGAATGTCCTGCACTTACCAGATGTCTGTGGACACCAAAAAGGCCACAGTGAGGAGCAGGACGATGTGTGTCAGAGCCAGCTGGGTGATGGGGAGGTCGATGAGCCTGAGCTTGTGGCCCCCGAGGATGGCAGCCAGGTGCAGGCCGAGCAGACAGGTGTTGGCCAAGATCCCAACCCCAGCCTTCAGGTATCAGGCACTTCTCATGGCCCTGAGTCTGGAATCTTGGTCCATCTTCATGAGAATGTTGAAGCAAATGATGTGTTTCTGCAGAGAGAACCAGAAGTGTTTGACAGCTGCAGAATTTTTCTTGCATGATTTTGTCATTATGTCACATTTTACAGTCACTAGAATCATTATTTACTAAAAAACATTCTTTGGAAGTACGATAGGCTCTTATTTCCATTATCAATTTAAACTCAAGGGATGGAATGTGGCTCAGGGGCAGAATGTTGGTCCACCCTACAGGAAACCTGGTCCACCCAAACCCAGAACAAGGAAAATAATCAATTTAAAAAAAATAATTATCTAATTTTAGCTTGTGCACCAATCATTCTTGAGATCAATGATTTTGTAGATCCCCTCACTGCAGGGAGGTGGTGATGCCTTCCACTCTGTCTGGCAGAACTACTGCATTTTCCTATAGATTATAAATTCCATCACTTCCTTTTAATCCTTTCCTTCCCACTTCCTAAGATGTGGTCCTGTTTGTCCTGGGAACGGTGTCTATGAAATGCTGCTGCTACATAGACATTGCCCAGGGAAAGCTGTAGGCCCCCAGGTTGGAGTTGGAAATGGATCCTCTAGGAGGACCACCTCTCCTGCTCATCCCACTCTCTCTTTATAGAGTGCAGAATTGGGAGTGATTGTGTACTTATGTGTCCTGCCCCTCCATAGCTTCCACTAATCCAGTCACCATCACTTACACTCAGGGTCAGGCATGTAGCCCCATGTGAGTAATTTCAACTCCGTTTGCATTCTGAGTAAAAGGAGTGGAAGGTAGCATTTGTGCCCTGGCCCTTTTGGTGTGAGTCAGAGTCAGTCCCGTGACAGGTGAAGCCAGCATCCTTGTGTTGGTGTTGGGATGATTCCAACCCAAGGTGTGTGTGTGTTTTGTAAAGTAGGATCAGGAGATGTGGAAACAGGTGTAGTGCTGTCACTCACCCCTTGCTGACATTAGCTGGAGATCCAGCCCAGGGTCATTTGTAGAAAGCAACAAAGGGAACATTTTTTCAGGAAGAGAACTGGTACCTGGACCCAAGGGTGCTTTACCACTGAGCTACATCCCCAACCCCTAGCCCTTTTTATTTATTTTTTAATATGGGCACAGTTTCTCACTGAAGGTCTTAGGACCTCAATAATTTCTTGAGGCTGGCCTTGAACCAAGCATCCTCCTGCCTGAGACTCCCAAGTTCCTGGAAGCCTGGCACAAGGAGAGTTTAGCCAACAGTTTACCTGTTTGCTTGTCTCTCCTCGGATGAAAGAAGAGATTTCACACATAGTGTTTGTAAATGCAATAAGACTTTCAATTTCAAGGGATATTAAGTATTTCTACCCTAAGCTCCAGGCACTGGTAAAAGACCAATAAAATTCACCCATCACATTCTAGTTGGCCTGTCCATCCCCAAGGAGGAAAAGGGAATGTCTGCAATGAGCAAGGTGAAGTCCAGCTGCATGTCTTCCATTTGAATTGTTCCTGTTTGGAAGATGCTGGAACATTCCTTAGCTCAGAAACCTCTAGATGCATATTCACTCAGACCCCAAAGGACACCTGAGTGCTGGGAGCAGGCCCCCAAGCCATTGAGTGTCCTTCAGGGAATCTGCCCTCGTTTCCCAAGCTTCTGCCATGCTGCTTCAAATGCCTGCATCCAGACATTTGGAAACAAGATGGGAAAGATCTACATTATTTTCTAATTGCCATATATTTTCCTTTAAAATTACATGAATTCCTGGAGGTTATTCTCCATAATTTACCTTGATGAATGTGCAGACATAAATTCTGTAATCATTCAGTGACTGGATAGAAACTGTACTTGGATTATATTTTTATGACGATAATTTTCATTTCCAAACATCATTAATCAAATGACAAGAACACAAAAAATGCTTTAGAAAATGAAATATGTCTCTTGGAAGATAAAATGAGCTTCCTGTAGATTACTGTAAGCTGCTCTTCTCTGCCACAGAAACTTCAGTGAAATTACAGTAAAGATCTGGTTTATTTCCAGAGGCACCAATGAATCTAACAGAAGCAGAATATGTCTTACTCTTTCAGAAATCACACGTATGCAAAAATTCTTGTCTAAAATTATCTGTGCTGTCTCAGGGATTGGGCATTAGTAAAGAATAAAGCTGACAGATCAGCTGGGAGAGGGCAAGAATTCTAGGAATTTTTAGGAATCGAGGAACAATGTGTGTTAACATAGAAGGATATAAACTATAGCCAGATCAGGGGCCAGTGGTTCTCTATAGTAATATCACTTTGCCCAGTTATATATTTTCTAATTTTACCACAAATTTGTACTTATTCTAGTATTTTGAATGTATTTTTATAGTTATAGATGGACACAACACCTTATTTTTATGTGGTGCTGAGGATTGAGCCCAGTGCATCACATGTGCCAGGCAAGTGCCCTGCACCTGGGCCCTGGCCCCTGCCCCTGAGCCCCAGCCCCTTCTTCTTGTATTTTTAAATCTCCTTTCATCCCTGGGAGATATATATATATATAATTCAATGAATTTACATGAAATAATTGCCATTTGTAGAAAATTCTAGGGTTGTATTCTGTCTTTCTCCATGGTTTGCATTAGTAAAGCCTCTAAAGCTAAACGTCAGCTTGGTGAACCTCAGAGCTTCAGAAACACAAAAGGTGTCATGGAACAGCGTTTCCAACATGAGGAGGTCCTAACTGTCACCAGATGAATGTCCCTGGGCTCTGTGTACTAATACCACTACAGAGAGATCAGCTGTGAAAACTTTGTGTATTTTATTTGGTAACAAAATTTATTCTATTTGTCTATCTCTGTGCACCCTTAGGGGTTTCCTTTTTTAATTATGTGAAGTATTTTAATTGGTAACAAACTCTTGAATCACACCTCTTTTTACTTTTGGGGGTATTATTTTTACTGATTCTTTTTAGTTATTTATAACATTAGGATACAGTTTGACAGAATCAACAAAGTATGAAATACAGTTTGTTACAATTCAGTCCCCTGCACTCCCCTCTCACCTCCCTTCCATTAACTTTATGGATCCCTCTGAAATTTATTTATAGTTTTTGTAAATATGTATTGTTTAGTTGTAGGTGGACAATTCCCTTTATTTTTAAGTGGTGCTGAGGATGGAATCCGTGCCTCACCCGTGCTAGGCGAGTGCTCTGCCCCTGAGACCTAGCCCTAACCCCTCTTCTCTTTTTTCTTTAAGGGTATTGTCAAAATGCATCAACATTGTCCAAATTTAAAATAATAACTATGTGATAGTGAAGAAGAAATAATTATCCAATCTGATGTTGGAATTCTGGACTGGTAGTGTTAAGGTCGGGCGAGAGTCGGAGGAAGAGACCACCAAGAGACTGTCTCATGCAACAGCAGAGGGTTTATTGGGGTCCAGCATGCTGGGGCTCAGAGCTCACTTCAGAGGAGCAGAGAGCCCCGAGTACAACTTAAGCAGAGTTTATATACATTCTTTGGAGAGGGCAGGGACTTCACATACATCATAACAAATCATCGCAAAACGCGGGAAAATCAAACAACAACTCCAAAGCATGATTGGCTCATTCACTGGCAGGAACAAGTTGGGTAGGGGTGATTGGTCAGTACAAAATAGGGGTATACATTTGAACTGATTGGTTTAAGCCCTGAGGGGTGTATGTGCTGAGCTTCATGGTTTCTGGGAGGGGTTGTTTTTACAGAGCAACCAAATGGTCAGGAGAGATTTCTCAACATACATTCTTAAACTTTCATTAGCACAGTTCACTAGTAGAGTGTGTGTGCAGAATGTACTTGGTTCCAAACTTAAAAACACAATAAAAGGTAGATGTTAAGGTGTGGGGGGATGATGTTGATAATAAAGCAGAATATTAAAATGCTGGGCTCTTCCTCCATCAGTTAATAAAAACGTTAGTCATGTTCTGAGTGTCTCTTTCACTAAGTTACAAATGAGTAGAGAGACTTAAATACATTCAACAATTTAGAAAATATCTATCTTCAATCAGAATGAAAAAATGGGGGTACACTGAGTATTAGTCCTGTCTTAAGCAAAGCACTGCATTTGGGACCAAATTCCCAATGGCCAGCATCACCCACACTAAACAGAAATGTAGGAGACGTGATACACAAGGGTCCAAGCCACAGAAAATATGATGATTTCTAGGACCATTAAAGGCTCTGCAACTGTTTTATCATCTGGGTTCAAGGCAGAGAAATAGCCAAATACCAAAGCTGTAAGTTTCTTTCAAGAAGACATTTGCCAACATATTTTCCCAATTGCTATTGCTGTCAGAGGAGATTCTCCCTAGTTTGTATTGTGGGTGTAACAGAAGGGAACACAATAAATCACTGATACCCTGAGTGAGATTTTAGCACTTCATGAGCCCAGCCCCAAACCTGCTCACCCTAGTAATAAAGCCAGAACTATAAATTGCACCTAAAAGGAGTTTGCTTGTACACTGAGTTTCTCAACTTGAACATATTTTGTTTAAGTTGCTATGTCTTGAATTTCCAAGCTCTGGAAGCAAAAGTGACTGAGCATATGCAAATCTAAGTATTGAAAACCAATGAGTTTACATTGTTTTTCTAGTACCTTTATGGACTATGATACCGTATAGTGGTTCAGAATAGGCATTAGAAACAAAAAATCCCTGTTTATTAAAACAAATCTTTGCAGTACACTCCTACACTGGCTACTTCACTTGCCTGGAGAATTTAATACATGAGTCCAATAGATTTCCTACTGAAAAACCAGCCTCTACCTCAGAGCAAAGCCTGTCCAAGGAAAGGACATAACCTCTCTCCTTGGAAAGACCCAAAGAGTATTCCTGGGCATATTCCCACCCTGATAAGTTGTTTATCTACAAATAACAGGAGAGATCTGCTGTGCCATGTGTCCCTGACTCAGTCAGGCTAGGTGGGGACCCATAGCAACCCCCTAGCAGCCACCAATCAGCATGAGACAGGGAAATACCTGGGATGCCAGATGACCCTCCCAGTAGTTTATGGTGTTGGGAAACCATGTAGTTCAGCAGGAACACCCTTCTTTGCTTAAACCAATCAGTTCAAATGAATCCCCCTCTTGTAGTAACCCATCACCCTTACCCAACTTGTTCCCAACAGTGAATGTGCTAATCATGTTTTAGAGTTGTTATTTGATTTTCCCGCAGTGTGTGATGATTTGCTAAGAGATGCTATGATGTATGTGGGGGTCCCTGCCTTCTCCAAAGAGTGTATAAAACTGCTGCAAACCCTTGGCTCGGGCCTCTCAGCATCACCAGTTGCTGTGTGTGTGTGCAGAGGACCCAGCTAGCTTGCAATAATCACCTCTTTGCTGCTTACATCGATCTTGGTCTCTGGTGGTCTTTTGGGGGTCCCGAATTCGAGCATAACACTACACCCTCTCAGAGCTCTTAGTTTGGCTTTAGAAAAAAATCTGAGTGACAGGTGTAGTGGCAGAGGCCTGTAGTACCAGAGGACTAGAATAGTGATTTGAAACACAGTCTCTGTATTTTAGCAATCCTCTGCAACTTAGTAAAAAGTTGTCTCAAAATAAAACATAAAACAGACAGGGATGTTGATCAGTGGAAAGCCTCCTGGGTTTAGTTGCCAGTACCAAAACAACAAAATCAAACAAATACATGAAAGATTACAGGGATGCCAGAGTACACATACATGAAAAAAATATTGGGGAAATAAAAAATTAATAAATATATTTTTGAAAAATTGTTAAGGTTTTTCAAAACCTTAGATAAAAATGAAATATAATCCACTAATAATAATTTTGGGCAGCTGAGTAAGGCTGCACATGCCTGTGCTCCCAGTGGCTCAGGAGGATAAATAGAGATGATTGTAAGTTCAAGACCAGTCTCACCAATTTGGCAAGGTCCTAAGAAAATGAGTGACACTGTCTCAAAAAAGGGGAAAAGGTTGGGCTTTAGCACAGTGACAAAATGCCCAAGGGTTAATCTCTAGTAACTAAATCAATTAAAATAATAATAAGTCTGGGTTTAAAATGCCACACAATATATTATTTCTCAAAGAAATAATAGCAGTTCCATTTCCATTTCACCTTTATTCACAGTATTTAACAAAAGAAAAAAAAAAAAACTTTCAGTCAGGCATGGTTGAAATACTTGTAATCCCAAGGATTTGGGATTCTGAGGCAGGAGGAAGGAGAGTTCAAATCACACTTGGCAATAGTGAGGCACTAACAAACTGTTTCTAAATAAAAGGTAAAATAGGGTTGTTGATGTGGCTAAGTGGTTGAATGCCTCTGAGTTGAATTCCTGGTATAGTCCTCCCCAAATGAACTTCCTTATAGATGAAAGGAACATCAGTAGATTTCTTCCATCTGCACAACATCCAACTACTCCCCTTAGAGGCTACACACTTATAGTTCAACCTGATCTTTAGAAGGCAAGACTCAGAAACTGATATTTTCTATATAGGCCAAGAGAATTTGGTATTTGTGGGCACCTTTTTCAGACTGTTCTAAAACTAAGAACTGAACAAATATTGAAGGTTGGAATGAGAGCACAACACACATTAAACTCATCAATGGGGAATCTTAATTCATTCACTGTGAAAACCGAAACCACAGTCAGAGATAAAACTAGATTCTCTGCTTCACTGATTCCTGGGTTATTGATTCAACCCAAACAATTATTGAAAAAGTATTAAAGCTACTGGTTAATATTAATGTAAAACAGTGAAGCCAGATTTAAAGATAGGTAGCTAGTGTAGTTAGTTAAATTGGGTCTAATATTTAGTAAGATAAAGAAAATGGAGACCATTATTAAGAATAGGGTCCAGGAAACCAGAACAACACCTGGGGATATTGAAATGTTAATGTCCCCAAGGCCCTGAACCCAACCTAAAGAACTGTTAATGAAGTAGCTCCCAGCAAACAGGGAGGTGTTGATCAAACCACCCCATACCCTTCCTGCCCAGATTACTCAACCAGCCCACCTATCTCCCCTCTTTTGGCCTTCCCAGTAGCATTCTATCACTGCAGGATAGAGAGAAACAAAGGACAGGAATGTGAGAGAACTAAAAGAAGATGTTAACTACAAAAAAGAGAAGACTGCTCCCTTCCACAGATTCCATCTTTTGGGTCCCCTTCTTCCTCTGGGATGAAATATTTTCTGCTATTTTTAATGAAGCCTTCCACTTTCCACTCTACACTTGCCTAGGCATGATTCTCTGGTGTTATATTTCAGCATCCAGGGAAGCAAGGACTCGTCATTGGTAAACAGAAGTAATAACAGTTTATTAAAAGTGTAACAGGTTATTTACATGGCTTTTGACCTTCAAATTTACTGCATACTCCAGCCCTTGTGATTAAACTTTCCTGTAGTATATAAAAGTCTAGTTTCATTATTATTTTCCTCCACACCACCACAAAGATATTAGCTGGAATGTTTGAAATGATTCTACAGCATTTTAGTAAAATGGTCTCAAATATAAGGGGAAAATCTTTAATTAGAACACATTAACTATACTATTTTATTTAGAAGAGAGTCATTATTTTTAATGTCACATATTTTTCTAACTTTTTCTTCTTTTTTATGTGAAAGACTCACAAGGATAAATCAAAATCTGCCCTCCAGTTCTTTGAGAAAAAATTACAAATAAGGCATCCCTTCAAAATTAAACATGAGGAAACATAATTAATCATGTTGAAATTGGAGTTTTGAGATGAAACTAAATTTTCCATACTCAGGGAAGGTAAGAATAAAAAGAATAAAATTTATTTAAGAAGAAAAAATAGAACTCCAAGACGTGGGAGAGGGCATAATAGCAAAAAAAAAAACTTGGTGTTGAAAGGGTAAAGTTTCTAAGGTGCTTCTAAACTGCAAAGCCTGAGTTACATCCAGAACCTGAAATTCCTGAGGCAGTTAAGACAACGCCCTACTGGCCATTTAGTTGATTAATAGCCTAGGGCCCTGTGAGATCTTGCACGTAGGCATCACAGGGCCTAAACCAATCAGTTTGAATGTGTTCCCCACTTAGGAGTAACCAATCACCCCTGCCCGACCTGTTCCCGCCAATGAATGAACTAATCATGTTTAGGAATTGTTGTTTGATTTTCCCGTGGTGTATGATGATTTGTTAAAGGAGACTGTGATGTATGTAAAGTCCCCGCCCTCCCCAAGAAGTGTACTTGAGCAGTGCTCAGCCCCTGCTCTGGGCTCTGGGCTGCTCTCACTTCTTGAGTGAGCCTGGAGCCCCAGCGCGCTGGAATGGATCCCCAATAAATAAATCCCCTTCTGCAATTGCATGAGTCAGTCTCTTGGTGGTCTCTTCCTCGGACGCTTCGCCGGACCCTTACAGTGTGCTGTTATGCTCGAATTCGGCACCCCCAGAAGATCACCAGAGACCCAGATCGATATAAGCAGCAAAGAGTTGTTTATTGTGAGCTAGCTCAGTCCTTTGTGTGCACACAGCAACTGGTGATGCTGAGAGGTGCCAAGCCCAGGGTTTGCAGAAGTTTTATACACTCTTTGTGGAAGGCAGGACTTCACAGACATCACAGCGTCTCTTAGCAAATCATCACACACCTCGAGTGTAAGGGTCCCGTGATACGTCGGAGAAAGAGACCACCAAGTGACCACTCATGCAATTGGCAGAAGGGGGATTTATTGAACCAGCATGCTGGGGCTCTGTGCCCACTCAAGAAGGGAAAGCAGCCCAGAGCCCCGATCAGGGGCTGAGCACTGCTTAAGTACACTTTTTGGGGAGGGCGGAGGGCTTTGTATACATCAGAACAAATCATCATTAGGCTTGGGAAAATTGAACAACAACTCCTAAACATGATTAGTTCATTCATTGGCGGGAACAGGTCAGGCTGGAGTGATAGGTCATTCCTAAGGAGGGGGTTACATTTAAACTGATTGGTCCAGGCCCTGCAATGCCTATGTGCGACCACACAGAGCCCTTATTAAACAACCAAATAGTCAGGGGAAATATTTACTGGGCAGTTCCAAGCATTGTCTTAACAGCTACAGAAATTTCAGGTTTTGCAGGTAGCATAGAAACCTAACAATACCTAATCCTTTACATTTTAACTCAGACCTTGCAGCTTAGAAACATTACAACACCCTGTCTTTTACCCTTTAACTTTTACGCTTTAACTTCAATTTCTTTTACCCTTACAACTGCAATAGACACAATCCATTCACAGCAAAAAAAAAAAATAATAAGTTGATTAATTTACTGCTAACAATCCTAGATTAATTCTAAACACTGAAAAACTCACTTAATCATGACAGGCTATTGACAGACATTCCCTCTCTGTGCTAAGTTTAAATGTCAGATCAATAGCTTTAAGCCTTAGGCTTTTAGTCCAGCAGATGCACACTCACTCAGACCATGGTGACCAGGTCCAGAACCAAGGCAGGCTTCTCCTGGCTTGGAGTGGACAACAGGTTGAGGAGAGAACCTATGGAGAAGTTGTGGCTTTCACCAAAGTTCAGATGAAGTGGTAGAGTTTGAGAGATGAGAAATTCATGCAGAGGTTCAGAAGAACAATGACAAGTGATGGGATGTCAGGTCCTCATCAGGCTCTTCAGCTTGAGTGCATGCTAGTTTCTGCTGGCTAAATCCCTGCTCATTAGCTCTATGATTTATACTAAATTTGGGGGCTTTTAACCTCTCTTTCAATTTTTATTAGCTATCATGGGATTTCTTCATGACATCATTTACCCTGGGGTCAGAAACTTCTGGTCTTGTGGTCTCCACTCTGACTTTCTTGTCTTTCTCACTTACCAGGCAAGTGTAGCCTGCCAGATATTTCACTCTGTTTATCAAGTTAAGGGGAAGTAAATTTTTTAGGCCATACTGGAGGATTCTGTGGGTGTGCCTGGTGCCACTGCATGTTTCAAACTGGAGTTTTTAAAATGGAGTTGTTTAAGCTCAGGGCTAAGGCCATCCTCACAGTCCCAATTAAAGACATTTTAAAAATGTAATGGGACCTTAGTTGATGTTTTTCCCTCAATATATGTAAGACCACTTTATTAAAATGACCTGTAGAAGCATTCCAAACATTTCCAGGAAACATTTTTGTCCTAGTGTGGAGGAAAATAAAGATGGAACCAGACTTGATTTAAACTATAAGGAAGTTTAATCACAACGGCTAGAGTACATAGTGAATCTGAACATCAAAAGCCATGTGAGTAACCTAGTACAATAAAAAAAATAGTTATCAACAGACCTTTATTTTACTTATTGATATGTGGATCTGAGGAATGAACCCAGTGCCTCCCCCATGTTAGGCAAGCATTCTTTTACTGAGCTGAAACTCCAGCCCTAATCTGATACATTTTTAATAACCTGTTTTACATAGACATTAACCAGTAGCCTTAATACTTTTTCAATATCTGTTTGGATTGAATTAATAACCCAGAAATCAGTAAAGAAAAGAATCTAATTTTATCTCCAACTGTGGTTTCAGATATCACAGTGTATGAGTAAAGATTCCCCTTTGAAGAACTTAACTGTGTGTTGTGTTCTCATTCCAATGTCCCATATTTGCCCAGTCCTTAGTTTTAGAACAGTCTGACATAAGGTGTCCACAGATATCAATGTCTCTTAGCCTAATTAGAAAATATCATTATCTGAGTCTTGTCTTCTAGAGATCAGTTTGAACTATAAGTGTGTAGCATCTAAGGGGAGTAGTTCAATGCTGTGAAGCTGGAAGAAATTTTTTGATATTCCTTTCATCTAAAAGGATGTTTTTTTGGGAGGTGCATACCAGGAATTAAACTCAGAGGCACTCCATGACTTAGGCTCATCCCCAGCCCTATTTTACATTTTCTTTGGAAAGAGTTGCTTAGTGCATTACCATTGCTGAAGCTGCTTTGAACTCTCCATCCTCTGCCTCAAACTCCCAAGCCCCTGGGATTGGAGGCATTTCCCACCATGCCTGACTGGTATTTCATTTTTTCATTAGATACTGTGAATAAAGCTACAATACAAATTGAATTGCTGTTATTTCTTTGAGAAAAGTTTTCCAATTCATTTAGATGTATGCCCAGAAATATTATTACTGGATTGTATGGCACTTTTTAGCCAGATTTATTATTATTATTTTTATTTATTGAGTCACTATAGATTAACCCATGGGCACTTTTTCACTGTGCTATACACCAACATGTACCCCTTTTTTGAGACAGCATCTCACTCATTTGGTTACAACCTTGCCAAATTGCTGAGACTGGTCTTGAACTTGAGATTCTCCCTTCTTATACTCCTGAGCCACTGGAGCATGGGCATGTGCAGCCTTGCTTTGCTACCCAAAATTATTATTAGTGGATTATATGTCATTTTTATCTTGAGCTTTGGAAGAACCTTAACACTTTTTTCAAAAAATATATTTATTAATTTTTAAATTTTCACTAATATTTTTTACATGAATATGTACACTGGAATAATTATAATTTTTCAGAAATTGTTCACCTTAGTTGGTTTGGCACTGGGAGATAAATCCAGGAGTTCTAATCACAGAGCCACATACCCAGTCCTTTTTATGTTTTATTTTGAGACAATGTGGAGAAAACAGGAGCCACTTCAATGAAACTAAAAATGTGTCTGATCCCAAGAAAGCAATTTTTTCAAACTATAGCATTTATTTCATTTTGAATGTACCTCCTCTTTTCACCTATTTTTTCTGGTTTCAACAGCATGGACAAACATATCTGTAGCCTTATGCTATCATATAACTACATATTATCAGGATCAGAAACACAGTATTTTATATAGGCTTTGCTACTGTTTGAGGAATATCATATATATTAAATAAACACTTTACACAAAAAATAATAGCAATTTATATTCTTTCTCTAATTCAAGAGAAATTGTTTCTTGTCCTCATCAATACTGTGTAATTTATTTTTGGCATCAGATGTTAGCTTGCATTTTTATAATTTGTTAAGGTGTTAAGATGTTTTAATTTTTGAACATTTCTCCTACCATAAGTGTCATTTTCTTTTTTATTAAATATTCTTAACTTTTATTTGAGCTCATGAGTTCTCCCACTTCTCTTTATACCTTTTCTTAAAATTATGTTATTATTTAGTTGTGGCTGGACATAATACCCTTATGTTATTTATTTATTGTTATGTGGTGTTGAGGATGGAACCAAGGGCCTCACATGTGCCAGGTGAGTGATCTGCTACTGATCCAGAACTCCAGCCCATCTTTGTACCACTTAATTAAAAAAAGTTTATTTCTTAATGTTGCCCAACTTATAATTTTTTAACATATTTATGTAACTTTCTGAAAATAAATAACTGCTCTGTTTTGTGTTTCTTGAGATTTAAACCAAAGTTGCCATTACACTCATCAACATCCCCAGGCATTTTTTAAAAATCTTATATAGAGACAGGTTGTTGGCAAGTGGCCAAGCTAACCTTGAAATTTTAACCTTTCTGCCTTAGTCTTCCAAATAGATGATATTAGAGGCAAGTACTATGACATTTTTCAATATAAATCCCTTTTATTCATGCGGGGGATTGAATGCAGGGGCAACTGACAAATGAATCACATTCCCAGGATTATTTTATATATTATGAAGTGACAGGGTCTCACTGAGCTTTTTAGTGACTCTTTTTATTGTGTCTGGCATTGAACTCACAATCCTCCTGCCTCAGTCTTCAGAGTTTTGAATTGCAGGCATGTGCCACCACACCTATCATAAATTGCTTGTTATAGTAACTTTTGACCAATATATATGGGTTATTGAATCTAAGGGTAGTATACCCTTAAGTCACAGCCATATACCCAGGCCATTCAATATTTTATTTTGAGACAAAAACTTCCTCATGGTGGTCATATCCTTCCTGTGTTGACCAGGCTTTCTTTGAACTTTTGGTTCTTCAGCCTCTACCTCCAAAGTCATTGAGATTATTTGTGTAATACCATCCACAGCTCTATTTTATTTTTATATTGAAGTATATAATACTTCTGAAAATGAGTTTCTTCTGGTATTTAAAAAGCATATAATATAGTTTTCCCCAAAAATAATTTCTTGTCCCAATGATTTTTTTGGAAAGAATGTCATATTTCTATTTCTGCAAAGCACTTCAAGCTTTCTCTAAATTTCAAGTTTCTTGTTGTTTGTTTTGTTTTGTTTCATTTTATTTTTCTTAATAAAGGTTCTCTGTTACTTACACACATCTATTTATTCATATTATTATAAGGTATGTAATTATTTCTATAAGTTCATATTGTAAAACAATGTGTGGTAAAATCCATCTGTTGTTCAGTGATGTACTTCAAGTAAATACAATATGTAGCCTGAGCATTTGGCAATACAAAATTCTAGATGTCAGTATTCACTATGACATATAAAAATAAATAAGATAAATTTTAAAAAAAGTTGAAACAGTTTAAAATTCATTTCTTGCAATGTATACCTATTATTAAATGAGGCATATTTGTTACAGGTACATATATATTACTATTATATACAATTAAAATTTTATTGCTACATCTCAAATTAATCATATCTCTTTCAATTTAATTTGTCTTCTGGAAGCACCCATACATGACACTCTATGCAGATGTACATTTTTTTGTGTTGTGAAAAGTTTGCTTTTGCTTAGTATGTTCTGCCCTTTACTCTCCTTTTTATGAAATTGTCATTTCAAAATTATTCATTTTCCTGAATTTTAGACCTTTTATTTTAACTAGTGAAGTCTGTAGATTTTCTTTTTATCCTCACCTTTAGGTGCTTCCCACTATATAAATCTTTAATGTTCTGTAATTGACCTCTAATAGTCTGTAAAATTTACCCCCAATTCTGAGCACTCTGGACTATTGATGTCTGAATGAAAAAAATCTCAAAATTATTCATGCAAAAAGCAGGAAATGGATGGATCAGAATGTAAGACTGGTGGATGCTAAGTATGTAGGTGACATTATTTTTTTAAAGTATTGGTGGAGGGGCTGGGCTCAGCTCCAGATTTCTGACCTCACACATAAGAGGCCTTGTGTTTGATCATCAGCACCACATAAAAATAAATAAATAAAATAAAGATATTGTGTCCAACTACAACTGAAAATAAACACATTAAAATTGTGGAATATATGGGGCTAGGGAGAAAAAGATAATGAAAAAAAAAAAACTTGAGCAGCAGAAGGGTTCAGATGCAGCAAGTCTACAATGGCATCATGAGGTTAGAGGGGTAGTGTTCTTGGAAGCAGAAATAAAATTTGGGAAGAAAGAAAAAGGTAACTGTTGCACTATTCCCAAGTGAGAGAGCCAGTTGAGTGGGTTCTGTTTTTAACTCTTCCCATCTATAAGTGGAATTTACAGTTCATGAAGTATGCCTCAGTAAGTAGTAGAACACCATATCGAAGTACCTTTACACTTTTTCAAGGCTACAAGCTCTCTTTTACAATTGCAGTCACATTACATCTTTGTACTTTTAAGTTATTAATTCATTCATTAAATTATTTATTTGTTTCTTTATTTACTCACTTTTTCTTGTCATTGTTTTTACATTACTAGTGATTATATAATGGCATAAATATCCTGAATGTTAACTTCTCTAATATCAAGTGAATGTAGTTTGATCAATTTTATGGTCCCATTCTCTACTTTTCTACCTCATTGATATTGGTTTCTTCAAAGCGTCCCATCAATGTCTCTGATTGGTGGTGGGGATAATTAGAAACTAAACTCAGGGCTACTGGAGTACTGAGCTTCATACCCAGACCTTTTTGGTATTTGATACAGTGGCAGGGCCTCACAGATTTGCTTAGTGCCTTGTTGCTGAGGATAGCTTTGAAGTTGAAATCCTCCATCCTCAGTCTCCAGAGCTACTGGGATTCTAGGCTTAAGCCACCTTACCCAGACAGATCTTGCACGTTTAAATTTGATGTCATTTTAAACTTGCAAATACAACTATGTTGCACTTACAGAAATACATTTCCATTAATTATGCAACTATTATTGTGGTAGCAATTTTTTTGGGGGGGTAATGTTTCTCTATAATTTTTCTGTTGTACTTACTAAATTAAATATATATCATATTAATGTCATGTTACTCACAGTGTTTTACAACATTTAATATTTTTGTAGCTATGTAGTAACTAAAAATGAATAAGCTCATATTTCTTCAATCTTGTATGACCATAATGTAGCTAGTTTCAGACATACATTTACTGTTTGTACTCAAATTTATCATTTTATGATGAGTAGGCCAATGGCAAAATTTAGTTTCATTCAAAAAATAAGTATTTAATTGTGTTTATTCAGGTTATCATCACATCTGATAAGCCTATAAACAAAATAGTAGTGTGACTACTTCATAAGTGATTGTGAGTTGTTTTAGTAATTAATATGCTACCACAATGTGTCCATTAGAAACAGCTCATAATTTACTCAGTGTACATTCATTAAAATATGATATTTTGAGAGACCTTTTGCATGACAGCATGAAGATATTCATGAAAGGTTAGCCCAGCAGAACTAGTGAACAGGAAAAAAAATTCCAACTATTTATAATTGCTGGTCCAGAAAAGTAGCTCAAGAAAATAGACAAGTAAATGTACAAACAAAAGTATAAAAGGCAATAGAAATGAACATTTTCTAATTTCTTAATGGATATTGAAAGCAACATATAAAATTGCATATTTAGAATATATTCCTCAAAAACCCTAAACTCAAAAATAAAAACAAAAACAAAAACAAAAAAACCTTTCACTATGTGGTAATTCTTAGTATTCTTCTTTATATTGTTTGACACATATTTTGAGGTTTCTAAAGAAAAATATGTAAAAAATAGAGAGTGTCTTCAGACTGAAGTGTTTAACATTTTTTTTTTCATCACCCATACACATACATTTGGCTTGGTACAAAAATCCTTGTTTAATTCTACTAATTTGCACTTTTTTTTCAGAGTGCAACCAAACATTTCAGGATGTGTATCTTCTAGTCTAGTATGTACTTAGTGCCACATTAGTTATTCACCAATGGAAATCAGTCCTCAAAAGGCACTGATTATTTAATTAATTAATTTTTAATTTTACTGTGTAATTGACTTAAGTAAATGTGTGGCTGTATATTTTATTCTTCTTATTTTTGTTCTTCTTTGTACTGGGGATAAAATCTAGCAGTGCTTTATAATTGAGCAAAATCATCTCTGCCTAAGTTGCCCAGTTAGGTTTGTACTTTCATTAGTATCAGGAATTAAACCCAGAGGAACTTAACTACTGAGTTACTTGAAAAACTTTTTTTTTGGTTAAATTTCTGAGGTTGCCTTTAACCTTGAGAATTACCTGCTTTTTTTCCTTCTGAGCTACTGGTATTACAGAAGTTCACCATTGTAACAAGGAATCTTGTACTTATTTGGTTGGCCTCACCATCACAACTTACTAAAATTATAGATGTACACCATCATGCCTGGTGCTTGCTGAGCAAGTTTGAGGTACTGGGTTCAATTCTAAGCATCACATATACATAAATAAATAAAAATTAAAAGTCCATCCACAACAAGATACATATTTCACATTTTTTTTATTTTATTACTAAATTAATATTTGTTAATAAAACTGGTTATTAAACCCATACTATTATAATTAGGCTTTATGAAACTGGATAATGAACTAAAAGTAATGTATATGTCCTGGTCTCAGGAGATTACAGTTCATCAGTTATTTACAATATATATCATGTTCCTTTGATTTGCAACTGTTAGTTATCTCCTTCAAATAGAAATTAAAGTAGAGGCTAAAAAACTTGTAGGCCATATTTATTTCACCTAAGTGCTAATTTTATAATTTAAAGAACTATTAGATAATTAATTCATTTTTAGTAAATTTCAGATATTAGTCATTTTAAGGGTTTTGGTGATTGACCCCATTGACACTTTACCAATGAGTCACAGCCTGAGAATTTTCAATTTTAAGACATGGTCTCTCTATGTTGCATAAGATCTCACTAAGTTGTTGAAGTTGGACTCCAACTTGCAATCCTCCTGACTCAACCTTCAACATTTCTGTGATTACAGTAGTGTTCCACTGCCCCCTAAAGTTATTAGATTTTAAGAGAGCACAATTGGAAATAGAATGACATTGCTTAGTTTGCTTTGTATTTGTAATCCTCTGACCTCAGCCTCCAAAATTGCCAGTTTTACAAATGTATAATAAATTGTGTAATTTGCATTTTTGTGAATTACTCATATAACTTATGTGTAAATAACATGTCAGGAAACTTTATGCTCAGGATCTTATTTCTCAGGTTTCATTTTGTCTTTTAGTAAATGCCTTGTGACTCCTTTTTCATAAATGTGACTGTCCCTATGCATAGTTTCTTCTGTCTGAAAACATGGCTATGAATTATGGATGATTTTTGTTTGTTTTAATGCAGACTTGTTCCTTGCTATGTTAGAGTAAGACCCATGACATATGCAAGAGCATAGGTAAGAGAGATTGCCAACACTGAACCAGAGCAAAAGCAGGAGTGAGGAGGCTGAGGAGCCCAGAGAACTGAGGATTGTGTGAGACTGAGCACACTAATCAGCAGAGAGATCACGTTTATATTCTACATAAAATAAATAGGCAATACAAGAAAGCATATATGTGAAGTATTAGAAGATACTAGTTAATCATGTGAAATTTTTACTCACTCATAAAACAGCAACAACAATCAACAGAGTATTAGCAGAATGTTAATTAGAACATAATAAATGTTCACTTTTGCAATAAGAAATATATATATATATATATATATATATATATATATATATATATATATAATAGAGTTGAAAATTGACATTAGATATCTTTTCAAAAAGAGAAAATAGATATAGCAAGACATGCCTGTAATCCCAGGACTGAGGGCTGAGGCAGGAGGATTATAAATTAGAGGCCAGCCTAATACACTTAGAAAAACTCTCTGCCAAAAAAATCAAAAGGACTATGGATGTAGTTCAGTGGTAAATGACCCCAGGGTGCCATCTGTGATCAAATATACAAAACAGAGAGAATGAGAGAAAGATAGAGAGTGAGGGGCTAAGAGAGAGACAAAGAGAGACAGAAAGAAAGGGAGAGAGAGAGAGAGAGAGAAACAGACAGAGAGAGACAGAGACAACCAAGATTAAAAATATACATTTTACATGGGTTGTGGTAAAACAGTCAAACACCTGCCATGCTTGTGCAAGATCTTGGGTTTTATCTCCATTGGTGCATGCACACACACACTCACAAAAATGAATATTAACTCATATAAGAATATTAAAAACTTGACAACTTTACAATAGTGGTTGATGTATAGACATAGTTTTCTTATATACTTATTACAAATTATAAAGTAAAAATGAAAATTAAAAAAGTCACAGTATATTCACATAAATGTAAGTGGATCTCATAATGAAAACCCAGTGTTTATTTTTTTTAACAGTAATAAGTTACATTTTTATTTTCCTATTTTACAGGCTTTAATTTTGGCTGCTTTATGAATTCCATAAATTATTTATCTTTTCATTCCTAGAAAGCACATGTGAACTTAAAATTAACTTTATAAATATTTTCAGGGTGTAATTCTTTATCATTTAGTATATTCACATGTTTACCATCCCCAGCATTTAGTTTCAGAAACTATTTTAGATGAAAAGAAATTAGTGCCCACTAGCAGTTTTTCCTTTTTTTTATTTTTCACATAGCTCTAGGCAATGACTTATATGTGTTTTGGATTCATGAATTTACTTGTGCAAAATATTAAATATAATATTAATTGTAAATCACATTACAGTTTCTCTGCTTACTTTCAATTAGCTAAAGGTTTCCATGTACACATTCATTGTAACAGTTAATGCTCTCATGAATCATACTTGCTCAATATGGCTGGGATAATAACTCAGAGGTAGAGTGCTTTCGTAGCCTGTGTGAGGCCCATAGTTCAATTTCTACAAACACAAATATAATATTCCTGAGTAACTGTCTACTGTGAGGATTTACATGTTTCCATTTATCTATTTACCTTGCATTGATTTTACATATTGGTTCTTATGAATAGTTCAGTAATAAATATTCCTATATGAATGACAGTCTCAATACATTTCCAGTTACTTTTGGTATATTTCAGAAATAAATGCTTCTTCATCTAGTAATTCTTTATTTTACCAAGAAACCATCAATGTAATTTTACTTTTGTATCAGAGAGGCATGGAATTTTCAATATTCTGCATATTTATATTTTTTTCTTTTCCATATTGTTTTATTTTAGGGTATTTTTGCAAATATTTATAATTTTTGTTTACAAAATATAAAACAGTTGCTTTGGATAGGCAAAAGGAACAAAAGAATAATGTCAAAAATAAACACATAGTTGTTCATTCAAAGGTATAACAAACACATATTAGAACTGTGGCAGCATTTCTATGTACTCTGTACTATATACTATGTACTATGAAGTCATCTAGATTTTAGGAATTATCATTGACTTAACAGCTTAAAAATTTTGTGGTCTCTGGGATGTATAACATTTTTTTCAATGGTTTTGTCCCTTATTGTTGGGTAATTATGAAGGGTGCATTTTGGCACTGGAGTATGAGAGCCTAAAAAGGTAATTATTTGGGCTCTGGGCTCAATCAGCCTCCCAATAAGGAGGAATGACTGCCCTCTAGTCAAGTCTAAAAAAGTGGAAAAGATAGTTCTTTGAAAACAAAAAGGAAAACTTGATAATTATGTCTTCACTTTCATGGTGAGGTTATTTTTTGTACAGCAGTTTTTTCAAGTCCAATTTCTTATTTCTTATTTTTACTTTGGAAGCATAATGAAGACTCCACAGCTGAATCTGATTTATAAATATGTAATTGTTCTTAATTTTTTATAGTTTTAATTCTTATATTCTAGTGTAAAACACATTTTATGTTAAATGTTGTACATAATCTCATGTAAAATCCAATAACATCACTTAAAACATAAAAATGCATTTATATCAATCTACATTAAAGAAGAGACTACTTATTCTCCATTTAATTTTTCTGACACAATTGTCAAAATTAAATTGACCTGAGGTATGGAGTTTATTTATAGACTTCTAGTTTTCTTCCATTGTTGTGTTGTTCAATTTTATTTGTATATATACTACCTGTATATTCAAATAATTATAATGATTAAGGTAATAGGATATGTCAATGTCAGTAAGATATAATATGTAATGACAGAACATTTTTACTTAATTTTATGATACATTAACAGGAACAACTAGTGAAAAAAAATGAAGCACAACATTTTTAGAAAAAAAAAACAGATTTTTTTTTTTACCTTGGATTGAACCAGAGGCACTTCACCACTAATCCACATCCCCATACCTTTTCATATTTATTTAGAGACAGAAACCCTCAAAGTTGCTTAGAGCCTCACTAAGTTGCTGATGCTGTCTTTTAATTTGTTATTTTTCTACCTCTACCTCTTGAGCCACTGGGATTTTAGATATGTGCCACCATGTTTTGTTAGTTTTTGTATTTTATAAAGATGAAATATTGTTAACTTGAATTATTGAAAATCATTCTCACTTACTAACAGAAGTGTTAATAATCAGAAAACTTTAGGATAAATGTGGCCTCTTTAGTTAATAGCTGGAACTGAATTTTTATCTGTATACCAGGGATTACTCTTGTGACAGAGGGGGGTTTACGTACCTCAGGATTCTCTTATAATTGATTTTTATTTAAATTATTATTTGTTTTTTATTCATTTATATTTTTTTACTCTAACTCATATATGGATTTCTCTTATTATATTTAAAATAATTTTTGCAATTAAATTTAAAATAGTGCTCTATCAATGCATACATATCATAATCTTGGAATGCATTTCCCAATTATGTCTATTTGAAATCCTTTTGTATTGACACAACTTCCATGTAGCTTTATGTTCTCATATAGAAAGGCACAGATAATAATCTCACCAGGGAATTCTAGTGTATTCTGTGGTATCTTGTTTAAAAGTGCTGTGTTCTTCTACACTCTTTCATGGGTTTTTAAATTTTCATTTTTAGCACTTTTGGGACACAGATGATGTATTCTTTTTGTAAAATTTCCATAGAATATTTTAATGTCATACCTGTGGGATGCATTGTAGCATTTTCATATTTCTCACATGGTAAGAAATTAAGAATATATTGTTGATTACTGATTTTTTTTAAATTGATACATCAGCCATTACTCAAAATTATTCCAAGTTCTTTTTAGAAGGCTCAGAAGAACACTCTTGAGTATATTATCCCCACTGGTGATGTACACAATATGGATACAGATCCTGCTCTTTTTGGTATGTCTCTGTCCAAAACCTCAGAGAGTAAGCAAATTTGCATGTGGTATGTGGTTTAGTGGAAATCTTTGGGATTTGGAGTTATGCATATTTGATTCTGAATTCTACCTGGTCTGCTTAATAGCTGTGGATATACAAACACATTTTTTTCCTTCAAACCATTATATAAGCTTCATGTATAAAATAGAGTTGAATGATATAGAGTGCTTGATATCAGCAATTCTTCCTTGTTTTCTGCCTTTATAAACTACGTATTGTGTTTTTCATCTTCACCTGTTAAAATGCAGAATCTATTCCTAAGTCTATCTAATATTTATTTCTTTTTTTTTTCTTTCTTTTTTTGTTGGAGTGGGGGTGGAGTACTGGGAATTGATGTTAGTGGCACTTGGCTACTGAGTCACATCCCCAGCCCTATTTTGTATTTTATTATAGACAGGGTATCACTGAGTTTTTTAGTTTCTCAACAATGCTGAGGCTCAGTTTAAATGTTTTTAAGAATTCTCCTTCCACAGTCTCCTGAGACACTTGTATTATGTTCAGGCACCACTGTTATTTGCATTTTTTTTAATTTATTGTGGCTCATAGGAACCAGTAAAGATGAAAGTGAATAGTATAGTACCTACACTCAGAAGATCTTAATTTCTTTTGATTTTACTTTTCAAATCCTGTTGTGTCGAAAATAACAAGCCTACATTAGTGGAGGAATTATGAAAGCAGAGAATCAAGGTGCTGCTTGTGAGGATGATAGCTAACCCTCTGAAGTTCACCAGCCATCAGCTAACTTTTTCTACCAGAAAAACCCAGATAAGCCCAACTTGAATTAATAAAGCAGCCCAATCATAATCTAATAAGCTCTAGAGTGAATCATTCACCATTTATAATTGGAAACCAAGATTCTGTCATATACTTGTAGAAAATTCTGTGGAAAACAGCAGTTGCCTTATTGGTACTGTTTTCCTTTTTCCCTAAGTTAAGTCTGGACCATTATTGAGGTGCTATTAGCTTAGGCAGAGATGTATACATCAGATTGATGCAAAAACTGTCACGATACCTCATACAAACTGAGGAAACAATATCACAGCCTAGGTAGGCATTAGGTCAAAGGCTAAGTTACAAAATAAGATGTTTGTCTTTAATATATTTAAGTTTTAGAGTCTAGGCTGTGAAAAGATATACCAAATGAGACATCCAACTCTTGGAACTCTCTGTTATGCTATCTGACATCTGAAATGGGAATGAGTCTGTGTCCAGCATCAAATTGAAAAAAAAATCATTATCTTTTACACCTTGTCTTTTGGTCTTCCTTCTCTTTCTGAGGGCAGTGCCACTACTGCTGTTTGGTTTTGTGGAAAAGCATTTATTACAAAGTGTATTCTCATATCTCTTGTATGGAATGCAGGGGTCTAGGCCCTTTGACTCCCCAAGGACAGGGAAGCCATATTCTCAAAATGGAATGTGATCATTATGAATTAAGTTGTGCTAGAGTGTTAAAATTGAGGGAGTCGTGAGTATGGAGTTCTAAATACATATATATTCTTTATTAGTAGTTTTGTATTTGTCTCATAATAAGAATACTCTAGATATATTCAGTTCTGTGATTAAAATAAATTTCAACTATGTCTTTTTTTTATTTTATATTCTAAAATAGTTAAATCTACACCTGTGCCTAACATATTATTTGTAATTGGAGATTAGGGGAGTGCTTTCCACTTGAGAGCTCTAACTGCCTTTTTAGAAATTAGATCAATAGAATTTAATAAAAAATATTGCCCATTACATATATTTCAGTAATTAACAATATGTATGCATTTAATTCATACATTGATATTATCCTATATAAAAGGCTTAATGTAAATATCCTATTGCCAGGCTAGACTCCATAACTTTTGGATAAACTTGCCTTTTAAAAAAGCTGCTGTCTGTACTCAATTATAATCACCTTTAAAAAATGAAGTAAATGCACACAAGAACATGCCTATCTTGACTCATTCTGGCCTCATTCATTCCTGGAGTTGATGCCATCTACTGTTATTAGATAGCAGGCTCAGTGGATTCATACTAGGAGAGCAGCAGTTTCCAATCAGGTGCTCTTGGATGATAATTGTTTAATCAAACATATGATAAGTACAAAAGGTATGACTTACACTATCTGATCAAGTTTTAATTTCTGGAGCTTGTCATTCTTTCAGATTCATTTCTAGGCTTTCTTTTTTTTGTTTGTTTGTTTTTTTTTAATTTATATGTGAGAATGGAATGCATTACAATTCTTTTTTTTTAATTTTTTATTGTGGGTTGTTCAAAACATTACAAATTTCTTGACATATCATATTCCACACTTTGATTCATGTGGGTTATGAACTCCCACTTTCACCCCATACACAGATTGCAGAATCACATCAGTTACACATCCATTGATTTACATATTGCCATACTAGTGTCTGTTGTGCTCCGCTGCCTTTCCCATCTAGGCTTTCTTCACAGTGCTCAGGAGAGTGAGGTTCTGCTTCCACTTAGATAATAAAAAAATCTATTGGGAGAATACAATTCACCCTGAAATCCAGGCAATAGTTAATGTACAGGGTATTGAGACCATATCTGTACACTAGAAATGGAGAAGCACTCTGAAATATTGTGTGGAGATTATCTGGAGAGTAGTTGTATGCCCTGCACCTGAAATAAATCTCCTGAGACACCCTTCACTTAAGTCTTTTTTTTTTCTCTTTGACTATTGGCAATACTGCTACATGATAATGGGAATGCAGTCATTTCTTTTACTTACTCATTTTAACTCCTTGAATTTATATCCAGAATTAATTTAACCATGTTATATGTTATTTCTGTTTCAAATAGTTCAAGGAGTTTATATTATTTCCACAAATGACTTTTTTCAACTTACATTTTCTTTTTTATTGGTTGCTCAAAACATTACAAAGCTCTTGACATATCATATTTCATACATTAGATTCAAGTTGGTTATGAACTCCCAATTTTAACCCAAATACAGATTGCAGAATCACATTGGTTACACATCCACATTTTTACATAATGCCCTATTAGTAACTGTTGTATTCTGCTACCTTTCCTATCTTCTACTATCCCCCTCCCCTCCCCTCCCATCTTCTCTCTCTACACCATCTACTGTAATTCATTTCTCTCCTTGTTTATTTTCCCATTCCCCTCACTACCTCTTATATGTAACTTTGTATAACAATGAGGGTCTCCTTCCATTACCATGCAATTTCCCTTTTCTCTCCCTTTCCCTCCCACCTCATGTATCTGTTTAATGTTAATCTTTTCCTCCTGCTCTTCCTCCCTGCTCTGTTCTTAGTTGCTCTCATTATATCAAAGAAGACATTTGGTATTTGTTTTTTAGAGATTGGCTAGCTTCACTAAGCATAATCTGCTCTAGTGCCATCCATTTCCCTGCAAATTCCATGATTTTGTCATTTTTTAGTGCTGTGTAATACTCCATGGTGTATAAATTCCACATTTTTTTATCCATTCATCTATTGAAGGGCATCTGGGTTGGTTCCACAGTCTAGCAATTGTGAATTGTGATGCTATGAACATCGATGTGGCAGTTTCCCTGTAGTACGCCCTTTTAAGGTCTTCATGGAATAGTCCGAGATGGGCAATAGCTGGGTCAAATGGTGGTTCCATTCCCAGCATTCCCAGGAATCTCCATACTGCTTTCCAAATTGGCCGCACCAATTTGCAGTCCCACCAGCAATGTACAAGAGTACCCTTTTCCCCACATCTTCGCCAGCACTTGTTGTTGTTTGACTTCATAATGGCTGCCAATCTTACTGGAGTGAGATGGTATCTTAGGGTGGTTTTGATTTGCATTTCTCTGACTGCTAGAGATGGTGAGCATTTTTTCATGTACTTGTTGATTGATTGTATGTCCTCCTCTGAGAAGTGTCTGTTCAGGTCCTTGGCCCATTTGTTGATTGGGTTATTCGTTTTCTTGTTGTTTAATTTTTTGAGTTCTTTGTATACTCTGGATATTAGGGCTCTATCTGAAGTGATAAGAGTAAAAATTTCTTCCCAGGATGTAGGCTCCCTATTTACCTATCTTATTGTTTCTCTTGCTGAGAAAAAAAAACTTTTTAGTTTGACTAAGTCCCATTTGTTGATTCTTGTTTTTAACTCTTGTGTTATGGGTGTCCTATTAAGGAATTTGGAGCCCGACCCCACAATATGTAGATTAGAGCCAAATTTTTCTTCTATCAGATGCAGAGTCTCTGTTTTGATATCAAGCTCCTTGATCCATTTTGAGTTAACTTTTGTGCATGGTGAGAGAAAAGGATTCAGATTTATTTTGTTGCATATGGATTTCCAGTTTTCCCAGCACCATTTGTTGAAGATGCTATCCTTCCTCCATTTCATTCTTTTAGCCCCTTTATCAAATATAAGATAGTTTTAGTTTTTTGGATTGGTTTCTGTGTCCTCTATTCTGTACCATTGGTCCACCCGCCTGTTTTGGTATCAGTACCATGCTGCTTTTGTTACTATTGCTCTGTAGTATAGTTTGAGTTCTGGTATCGCTATACCGCCTGATTCACACTTCCTCCTTAGAGTTGTTTTTGCTATTCTGGGTCTTTTATTTTTCCATATGAATTTCATAATTGCTTTATCTGTTTCTACAAGAAATGTCGTTGGGATTTTGATTGGCATTGCATTAAACCTATAGAGAACTTTTGGTAATATCACCATTTTGATGATGTTAGTTCTGCCTATCCATGAACAGGGTATACTTTTCCATCTTCTAAGATCTTCTTCTATTTCTCTCTTTAGGGTTCTGTAGTTTTCATTGTATAAGTCTTTCACCTCTTTTGTTAGGTTGATTCCCAAGTATTTTATTTTTTAAGGATATTGTGAATGGAGTGGTTGTCCTCATTTCCATTTCAGAGGATTTGTCCCTGATATACAGGAATGCCTTTGATTTACACGTGTTGATTTTATATCCTGCCACTTTGCTGAATTCATTTATTAGCTCTAATAGTTTCTTTGTATACCCTTTTGGGTCTGCTAGGTATAGAATCATGTCACCTGCAAATAGTGATAATTTAAGTTCTTCTTTTCCTATTTTTATGCCTTTAATTTCTTTCATCTGTCTAATTGCTCTGGCCAGTGTTTCGAGAACTATGTTGAACAGAAGTGGTGAGAGAGGGCATCCCTGTCTTGTTCCAGATTTTAGAGGGAATGCCTTCAGTTTTTCTCCATTCAGAATGATGCTAGCCTGAGGCTTAGCATAGATTGCTTTTACAATATTGAGGTATGTTCCTGTTATCCCTAGTTTTTTTAGAGTTTTGAACATAAAGAGATGCTGTACTCTGTAGAATGCTTTTTCTGCATCTATCGAGATGATCATTTCGTTCTTATTTTTAAGTCTATTGATGTGGTGAATAACATTTATTGATTTCCGTATATTGAACCAGCCTTGCATCCCAGGGATGAATCCTACTTGATCATGGTGCACAATTTTTTTGATATGTTTTTGTATCTGATTCACCAGAATTTTATTGAGGATTTTTGCATCTCGGTTCATTAGAGATATTGGTCTGTAGTTTTTTTTTCTTTGAAGTGTCTTTGTCTGGTTTAGGAATCAGGGTGATGTTGGCCTCATAGAATGAATTTGGAAGGTCTCCCTCTTTTTCTATTTCCTGAAATAGCTTGGAAAGTATTGGGATTAGTTCCTCTTTAAAGGTTTTGTAAAACTCTGCTGTATACCCATCCGGTCCTGGGCTTTTCTTAGTTGGTAGTCTTTTGATGGTTTCTTCTATTTCCTCAATTGATATTCATCTGTTTAGGTTGTCTATATCCACCTGACTCAATCTGGGCAGATCATATGACTTAAGAAATTTATCGATGCCTTCACTATCTTCTAATTTATTGGAGTATAAGGATTCAAAATAATTTCTGATTATCTTCTGTACTTCTGAAGTGTCTGTTGTGATATTGCCTTTTTCATCCCATATGCTAGTAATTTGAGTTCTCTCTCTTCTTCTCTTCATTAGCATGGCTAAGGGTCTGTCGATTTTATTTATTTTTTCAAAGAACCAACTTTTAGTTTTATCAATTTTTTCAATTGTTTCTTTTGTTTTGATTTCATTAATTTCAGCTCTGATTTTAATTATTTCTTGCCTTCTACTTCTTTTGCTGTTGTTTTGGTCTTCTTTTTCTAGGATTTTGAGATGAAGTACGAGATCATTTATTTCTTGTTTTTTTTTTTTTTCTTTTTTTAAGGAATGAACTCCACGCAATGAATTTTCCTCTTAGAACTGCTTTCAATGTGTCCCATATATTCCGATATGTTGTGTCTGTGTTTTCATTTATCTCCAAGAATTTGTTGTCTTCTATAACCCATTGATCATTCAGTAACCTATTGTTCATTCTCCAAGTGATGCATGATTTTTCCTTCCTTCTTTTATCGTTGATTTTCAGTTTCATTCCATTATGATCAGATAAGATGCATGGTATTATCTCTACTCCTTTATATTGTCTAAGAGTTGCCCTGTGACATAATATATGATCTATTTTTGAGAAGGATCCATGTGCTGCTGAGAAAAAAGTGTAACTGCTTGATGTTGGGTGGTATATTCTATATATGTCGATTAAGTCTAGGTTATTAATTGTGTTATTGAGTTCTATAGTTTCCTTATTCAACTTTTGTTTGGAAGATCTGTCCAGTGGTGAGAGAGGTGTGTTGAAGTCTCCCATGATTATGTTATGGTGGTCTATTAGACTCTTGAACTTGAGAAGAGTTTGTTTGACGAACATAGCTGCACCATTGTTTGGGGCATAAATATTTATGATTGTTATGTCTTGTTGGTGTATGGTTCCCTTAAGAAGTATGTAGTGTCCCTCTTTATCCCTTTTCATTAACTTTGGCTTGAAATCTATTTTATTTGATATGAGTATGGACACTCCTGCTTGTTTCCGAAGTCCATATGAGTGATATGATTTTTCCCAACCTTTCACCTTCAGTCTATGTATGTCTTTTCCTAACAAATGCGTCTCCTGTAGGCAGCATATTGTTGGGTCATGTTTTGTGATCCATTCTACTCGCCTGTGTCTCTTAATTGGTGAGTTTAAGCCATTAACATTTAGGGTTATTATTGAGATATGGGTTGTTCTTCCAGCCATATTTGTTTATTTATGTTACTAAATATGGTTTGTTTTCCTCTTTGACTATTTTTCCCCCTTTACTGTACTACCTCCCACTTTTGGTTTTCATTGTTATTTTCCATTTCCTCTTCCTGTAATGTTTTGCCGAGGATTTTTTCGAGAGATGGTTTTCTAGTTGCAAATTCTTTTAAATTTTGTTTATCGTAGAAGGTTTTAATTTCATCTTCCATCCTGAAGCTTAATTTTGTTGGATACACAATTCTTGGTTGAAACCCATTTTCTTTCAGTGTTTGAAATATGTTATTCCAGGATCTTCTAGCTTTCAGAGTCTGTGTTGAAAGATCAGCTGTTATCCTGATTGGTTTACCCCTAAATGTAATCTGCTTCCTTTCTCTTGTAGCTTTTAAAATTCTCTCATTATTCTGTATGTTGGGGATCTTCATTATAATGTGTCTAGGTGTGGATCTCTTATGATTTTGCACATTTTGCATCCTATAGGTTTCTAGGATTTGGGATTCTGTCTCATTCTTCAAGTCTGGGAAATTTTCTCGTATTATTTCATTGAATAGATTGCTCATTCCTTTGGTTTGGAGCTCTATACCTTCCTGTATCCCAATGACTCTTAAGTTTGGTCTCTTTATGTTATCCCATATTTCTTGGATGTTCTGCTCATGGTTTCTTAACAGTCTTGCTGAGCTGTCTATGTTCTTTTTAAGTTGAAATAATTTGTCTTCATTGTCTGATGTTCTATCTTCTAAGTGTTCTACTCTGCTGGTAGTATTCTCAATTATGTTTTTAAGTTGGTTTATTGCTTCCTGCATTTCTAGGATTTCTGGTTTTTTTTTGTTTGTTTGTTTGTTTGTTTTTTATAACCTCTATCTCCCTGTATAGTTGATCTTTTGCTTCTTGGATTTGTTTATGTAATTCATTGTTGAAGTGATCTTTCATTGTCTGATTTTGCTGTCTAATGTCTTCCTTGAGACTCCAAATCATCTGAAGCATGTTTATCCTGAATTCTTTATCTGACATTCCATCTGCTGCAGATATTACCTCTTCTGTCGTTGAGTTGACCTGCATTGCTTGTGGTCCTTTCTTTCCTTGTCTCTTCATACTGTTCCCATTTCTTTCTGCTTGGTGAAACTGCTGTGTTATTGAATATTCCCCCTATATATTTATATTGCTCTTGTATAGTTGATAAGTCTCTCTCGCAGGTGCAGGCGGCAGCTCTGCCCCTCCTCCAATTGGGGCAATGTGCCTACCACGCCAGCAGGCCACTGGGCCTGTTCTGCTGGTGGGTCACAGGTCCGCCTACCTTGCATGCGCGGTTGGCCTACTTTTTCTAAAATCTAGTTGCTTCAAAATTTCTGAACATGAGCTGGGTGTGTTTTTGCATACCTGTAATGCTGGTGAATTAGGATACTAAAGAAAATTCACACATTTAGAGACAGCCTCAAAGACTTAGTGAGATTCTGGCAAAAATAAATAAATTTTGAAAACAACTGGAGATGTTCCACAGTAATGCATCCCTGGGGTCTATCTCTGGAACAAAAACAAACAAACAACAAAAAAGCCTTATTTAGCCAGAATATGAAGGTTTTGAAATCCAAAAAATGTAAAGTAATTCTCACTCTATTATTTGCATTTGTGAATCTGTCTTTGGTATTATTGCCATTGATAATTGATATAAAATTATATTAGACATTAAATACTTATGTCCCCTTTTATGGCCAGGTATTCTTTCACATAGAAAGCTCTGTCTTAGAAGGAATATAATTAACATTTTGTTATTTTTGGGTCCTACAGCCTGAATTGGAATTGTTCACCTTACACTCAGAGGCACAGGTGTCTAAGCATGGTATTTTCTCTATTCAGGTAAAAATTATAAACTAAAAATGATTGAGGTGATAATTATTGAATCAGAGGAAAAACCAAAGAATAGAGGTAAGGCTTCAAAATCTCGGAAATAATTCATCTCTGTCTCAGGCAAATCTCTTGATCCATCTCCAGGTTTTTCGATGCCTGGGTGGCTTTGTAATGGGCCCATTCCCTCTGACTTTCAGAGTCTAGAGTATTTCAAAAATAAGAAGACTTCAGGGCTGGGCATTATAAAATAAAAACAAAGGGGCTGAGTAAAAGTATTCATAACTAATTGTGAGAAACTGTACTTTCCTGAGGTCACCTTTGTAATCTTTTAACCCTAGTCTAAATTTGATAGAGCTCAATATACTGCCACATCTGGCCCTTGGAATGGGGTTGACAGTCAAGTTTTTACTTTTTGTCCTCTGATTGGTGACCTCTGTCTGGCCTGAAACCAGCTCTGTATTTTCTTACCTACACCCCTTCAGAGTGGTTGTTAAATACAGGATCAGGACATGAGAATTTTGACTCATATAAATAATTCATATTTGAGAGGAGTTGTGGTCCATGGAGTTTTCAGTTTCTCTTTCCTTATCAGGGGGCACCCACTTTTTAAAGTGCATCTTCCAATGTAGGCAAGCATGAGTTTCCTAAATGGCATATTTTCTCTGCTAATTCACTATATTATGAAGTATTGTTCCCTGGAACATTTCAAATTACATGGAGTTTTAATTCATCTTTTTCTCTTAGTTTTGTATGGAATTTTAAAAAGTGATTGTGTGTGTACATGTGTGTGGTTGTACTTTTACATGAGAGGAACATGAGGTTATAACATGAAACTCTTTAAAAAGTATTTGTACCTAATGTCAGGTGCGAAGATGCAAGTTCATAATCTCAGCATTTTAATAGGCTGAATTGAGAGAATTAATATGTTGAGAATAAAAAAATATAAAGGGGAGGTGAATGTTGCTCAGTGTGTAGGCACTGATGAGTTTAATTTTTGATATTAAAATAAAAAAATCTTTGAACTTTTGTTTATTTGTCTTTCATAAGCATAGACAGCAAGTTTAGGGCCCCCTTAAGAAAGTTTAGAGTGTGATGTCTCTTCAGTATCTGCCATGTCTTTGAGTGGCTATGGGGTAAAAATTACATGAAGGTGACCCAAGCTGCCCACAGGTTCCATGTTTGTTGAATTACCTAGAGAGTGCCAACCTGTGTGTAATCCTGTCTTCCTACACAGCAGCTTGTCATCAGGGAATGGAACACCTTGGTGGACTAGCTGGATACTCTAGAAACTCTAGAGATTACAGGAATATCCTTTATAGGTTTCATCTAAATAGTTCAGATATTGGAATATTAATATTATCTTCCCCAAATGTTAGGTTCAGCTTCCCTGAAACACATTACTGCTCAGACCTATAGATTCTGTAACTGAAAATAAAGGCAAATATGATTTTTGTCCTCCTTTTTCTTACTCATGTAGGGAAGATTGACTATAAGGTGCAAGAATTTGAAAGGAGAATAAGGTGTAGCAAGGATTTAGAAAAAAAATCCTAGTGTGTTTATGCAAACGTCTTCAAGGAAAAACTCACTATATGCTTATTGGAAGACATAATGTAATGCCTCAAGTTTGGGGTGGTAACTAAATATTTAAGTAAATAGGATGGTGGATTGAGCATGTCTCACTAAGTCTAATATTTTTATTACCTATAAAATGCAATTTATCACGAATATTTGAAAGATTAAGAAACATTGCCAAAGAGAAAAGATAGAGGCAAATTTCAAATAAAATTCTATTCAAACTAAGGTAATTTTGATCCTGAAAAAGAGCATCACTGAAGGTTAAGTTAGATCTTAGGTGTATCTGTGGCTGTAATTTTCATTGCTGTGGAGCTATTTCTACAATGTCAGATTGGAAAAAATTCAGAGATAGTTAATAAGCAGCTTTTGTTTTTCTAAATCTACTTTGCAGTACTTCAAATTCATCAAACATAAGATATGGATGCATCCAAAATCTTAGGCTGTCAAGGGTTTCTTTTTAGAAGAAATAGCAAATAAATAAGGTGAAATGAAAATGGACCAAAGGAGGTTAGAACATTCATATCTTTCTGGGCATATTATGACATGCCAGTAATTACAACAACCTGGAGATTGAGGAAGAAAGATCAAAGCTGAAGCTTAGTGTAGCAACTTAGTGAGAGACTGTCTCAAAATAAAATAAAATAAAATAAAAGGCCTAGAATATATCTTAGTTGTAGAATACCCCTGTACCAAAAAAAAAAAAAAAAAAATCAAAATTCCAAATGAAGTATCATTTACCCTGAAGCCTGAAGCCAATGAATACTTAGGAGTTTTAAGAAAATTGTGTGTATGTTGGTTTGGGCTACCATGAGATGGCTCAGTATTCTAAGGGTTTCATATAAAGGAAATTATCTAGAGAATACCAACCTGTTTTTTTAACAAATATTTTGTTCTTACCCCTGAATATAAAAGTGTTAAATTAAATATTATTTTGTTGAGAGCCACAGCCAAAGGGGCCCCAGCAAACTTCCAGCTGCCAGCAAACTTCCAGCTGCTGGCTGATGATTGGCTCACAGCGGCCCCAGCAACATATAGCTGATTGGCTCCTCGGCCCCAGCAACATCTAGCTGATTGGCTCCTCTGCGGTGATGCTCATTGGGCTGTTTCCCTGCCCTTTCAGACCACAGAGCTGCTCATTGGGGGACTTTTTTGGCTCCACCCACGTGACCCAGCCAATCGGCCTCAAGAGCAGGAGGATTGTGGGAGGTGGAGAGAAGCTTGTGTGGGAGAGAGAGGCTTGTGGAAAGCCGGTGGTGGCAGTTGAGGCTCTGAGGGTTTTTCCTGAGAGGCTGTTTTGTTTGGCATGTGTGGTTCTAAAAATAAAGTTAGTTTCTTTTGACAAGTGGCTCCTGATTGTGCCCAGCCAGACTGCGGCATTTGGTGGCTCTCACGGGGAGCGACTGAGGGTAAGTGAAACTGCTCGCCCCTGAGGGCAGGGTGAGAGGATGGGTAGCCATTTTAAGATTCCTCTTTTATTTTGCTTCACTTTTGTTTTAAGTTGCCTGTCCCTGGAGATGAGTGAGATGGAAGAAAAACCGCTCACATCTGAGGAAAAACTATTTACGTCTGAGGAACAGATAGGGAGAAAGGACGGATGCACATGTCAGGAGGATAGAAAGGCTATAATGACTTTTTGTTGTTCCCTTTTTATTTCATTCTGTCTCAGTTTTGTTTGGCGTCATCTTGTTGGGTTGTATTATAGTAGAAATACGGGATCAGAAATTAGTAAAAAACAAACTGAAAGAGTGTTAAGTAAATTGTTAGAGGAAGGAGGCATCTCAGTAAAATCAAGAACAATCAGGGCATACATTGATACAATACAAAAATGTAGCCCATGGCTTTTTAAGGAGGAGTTGTTAAATATATCACAATGGAACCATCATGGTGAAGATTTAAAAAGAATAGAAAAGAAAAGCCCAGGGACTCTGCCAGATGGCACATTGCCATTGTGGACGTTCATATCTTATTTGCTTAGTCCAAAGCCTTCAGTTCAGACAATGGTAGAGGAAGGAGAAGACATAATGATTCAAGTAAAAGAGAAGGTCTCTCATGTTAGTCAGACAGTGGAAAAGATTCAAGTAAAAGAGAAGGCCTCTCAAGCTAGTCAGACAGAGAAAGAAAGTGTAAAACAGAAAAAGCCATCAGGGGGAAAGTTACAACAGGAGACTGCTACTAACACCTTTCTATCACCAGAGGGTGTAAGTGTCCAACCAACAACACCACCTCTACAGGAGACTGCTACTAACACCTTTCTATCACCAGAGGGTGTAATTGTCCAACCAACAGCGCCACCTCCATATGCTGGGAGGCCCCCAACCCCCGCAGTTGATAGTTGGGATCCTGAGACAAGATCTCAAATATTAACATGCCCTGTATTTGAGGCAGGAGGGCAGCGATTTTACCAAGTTTTAAATTTCAAAACAGTGAAGCAGCTAAAAGAGGCTGTAACAACCTATGGTCCTCAAGCACCCTTCACTGTAAGCTTGGTCGAATCCATTAACAACTTGAACATGACGCCAGCAGATTGGGCTAATATGTGTAAAGCTGTGCTAAATGGAGGACAATACCTGTTATGGAAGGTTGCCAATGAGGAATTTTGCAAGGAGACGGCTAAGCGAAATGCAGCAGCTGGTTATCCTCAGAGAAATCTAGATATGTTGTTAGGAAAGGGACCTTATGAGGATCAGCAGCAACAAATTGCATATGATCCTTGTGTATACGCACAAATTGCTGCAGATGCAATTAAGGCATGGAAGACTTTACAAGGACATGGAGGTTTACAAGGTCAATTATCTAAGGTAATACAAGGAGCTAATGAACCTTATGCTGAATTTGTAGATAGGCTTATTCAAACAGCTACCAGAGTTTTTGGGAATACAGAACAAGCAATGCCATTACTAAAACACCTGGCTTATGAGCAAGTGAATCGTTGGTGCAGAGATATCATTAGACCATGGAAACATGAAGATTTAAACACATATATTAAATTATGTAGAGACATTAATGAACAAGAGCAAGTCGTGGCACCTGCAGTAAAACAGGCTTTAGATGCCAGAGACATTAATGAACAAGGGCAAATTGTGGCAGCTGCAGTAAAACAGGCTTTAGATGCCAGGCCAAGAACATGCTACAATTGTGAACAAACAGGACATTTTTAAAGGAATTGCCCCATTGGAGGAGGGTTTACCAAAACTAGGTATCAAAGGAGTAGAATACCAGGTATTTGCCCACGATGCCATAGAGGGAGACATTGGGCTAATGAATGCCGTTCCCAAACCACCATAGAGGGTACTCCATTATCAAAAAATGAACAAGGACCAGGTGTTTATCCACGATATTGTAGAGAAAGGCATCGGGCTCCATTGCCAAAAAATGGACAGGGGGGCCAAATGCTCCGGGGCCCAAAACCACAAATATACGGAGCACTGGAGGAACCCAGCAACCCCATCAGGGTAGTGCCCAGGACACATTGTCCATCAGATCCCTCATCAGACAAACCAGAGGGAGCGCAGGGTTGGACATCTGCGCCTCCGCCAGAGCAGTACTAACTCCAGAGATGGGAGTTCAAATCATTCCCACAGGGGTGAAAGGACCTCTTCCCAAAGGAACAGTAGGCTTATTATTGGGACGCAGCTCTTCTACTCTAAAAGGACTTATGATAAGTCCTGGGGTAATTGATCCCGATTATGAAGGTGAAATAAAAATTATAGCCAGTTCTCCAAAGGGTATATCAGTAATTTCACCAGGAGATAGAATAGCACAGTTACTAATAATACCCAGCCTACATGATAAATTTTCCAGTCGTACTGTAGAAAGAGGTTCCAAGGGATTAGGCTCCACAGGTGTAGATTGGGCTATGCTTTCTTTAAATTTAGATTCTCGCCCCATGCTAAAACTAAATATTCAAGGACATGAATTTAATGGGCTACTGGATACAGGTGCAGACCTTAGCATCATCTCTCGTCAAGAATGGCCAAAACATTGGCCATTACAACAAGCCACTCAAACGCTTCGAGGCCTAGGAGTGGCGACTAATCCCCATAGAAGTGCAATGGTATTAGATTGGAAGGATCCTGAAGGATGTGAAGGAACTATACAGCCATATGTATTGGATCATCTTCCCATAAATTTATGGGGACCAGAGGTCCTAGATCAATTAGGTTTGACATTAACAAATAACATCAACCAAAATGCACCCACTATTATGACTAGACAAGGTTTTAGGAAAGGAAAAAGATTAGAAAAACAAGAACAAGGTATAGCAGCACCAATACAAATAGATCAAGGAACAGACAGACATGGGTTGGATTTTCAGAAAGGGCCACTGAGACAATAAAAATTACTTGGAAATCAGAAAGACCAGTATGGGTTCCTCAGTGGCCCCTGACTAAAGAAAAGATACAAGCAGCCCATGACCTGGTCAAACAACAATTAGCAGAAGGACATATACAACCTTCTGTATCTCCCCATAATACTCCCATTTTTGTCATCAAAAAGAAATCTGGTAAATGGAGATTATTGCAAGATTTAAGAGCCATTAATAATGAGATGGTTATTATGGGACCTGCTCAATCAGGGATTCCTCAGTTGTCTGCTTTGCCAAAAACCTGGTATGTTTTAGTTATAGATATTAAAGATTGTTTTTTTTTTTTCAATTCCAATTCATCCTGAGGATAGTCCACGTTTTGCATTTACTATCCCTGCACTGAATCATGAATGTCCTGATCAGAGATATGAATGGAAAGTACTCCCTCAAGGGATGGCTAACAGCCCAACTATGTGTCAAATTTATGTTAACAAAGTAATCCAGCCACTTAGAAATCAAAATCCTGAACTACAAATATTTCACTATATGGATGATGTATTATTAGCACACAAAGCTAAAAACACATTGCTAGAATGTTATGCCACACTTACAAACTTATTAAAAAATTATAATCTAGAGATAGCAATAGATAAAGTACAATTAAATTTTCCAATTAATTATTTAGGAGTTCTATTATCCTCAACCATGGTCCGTCCACCAAAAATTCAAATACGAGTAGATCAACTCAAATCACTTAATGACTTTCAAAAGTTATTAGGAGACATAAATTGGATAAGGCTTTATTTAGGTATACCAACAGGAGAGTTGGGACCTTTATTTGATATCCTAAAAGGTCCATCAGATCCAAATTCACCCCGAATGTTAACGCCTGAAGCAAGAAATGCATTAAAAATCATTGAAACATATATGGAAAATATGCATTTGGATAGAATTGATATAAGTTTGCCTTTATTATTTATTGTACTACCAACAAAAAATATTCCTGCAGGAGTATTTTGGCAAGAAGGTCCATTATTATGGATACATTTATCTTATTCTCCTAACACTATTCTTACTAGGTATCCTGAGGCTGTAGGACAATTAATACTCAAAGGAATAAAAGCAGCAAAGGGAGTGTTTGGAATTTCTCCCAATAAAATTATTACTCCATATACTATGAATCAAATTGATGAGTTAGCTAATGAGTTAAATACTTGGGCAATAATCATGTGCAAATCTAATGTTTCATTTGATAACCACTTACCATCTAATCCTTTATTGTCTTTTTGGTCATTGCATCCTGTAATTTTTCCAAAAATGACAAGAAAAACACCTATCATGAATGCTCCAAATATATTCACTGATGGGTCAAATAATGGTACAGCAGCAGTAGTTACCCCTGATCAAACTTTTACATTTTTAGTACCCAAACAATCAGCTCAAAAGGTAGAGCTTAATGCAGTTTTACAAGCTTTTGTGATGTTTAAAGATTCTGTATTTAATTTATTTTCTGATAGTCAGTATGTAGTTAATGCTATAGCATCTCTTGAAGATGCTGGTAGGATTTCCCCTTCTTCTACTGTTTTCTCTTTGCTTTCCACTATACAAAGTCTAATCTGGGACAGAAAAGATCCATTCTTTATAGGACATATCAGGGCACATACAGGATTGCCTGGAGCCCTTAGTTTGGGCAATGATTTAGCAGATAAAACTACACATGACATACATATTTTCTCTACACTAGAAGAAGCTATAAATTTTCATAAAAAGTTCCATGTCAATGCTAATACTTTACAAAAGCATTTTAAAATAACTAAGGAACAAGCTAGACAAATAATAAAACAATGTCAAAATTGTGTGACCTTTTTACCACAAGTTAATCTTGAAGTCAATCCTAGAGGATTGATACCTAACCATATTTGGCAGATGGACGTCACACACTTGCCAGAATTTGGAAAATTAAAATATTTGCATGTTACAGTTGATACTTCTTCTGGATTTTTGATGGGCTCCCTTCATGCCGGAGAAAAAACTAAAGATGTTATAGCTCATTGCTTACACAATTTTGCCACTGTGGGTGTTCCAAAACAGTTAAAAACAGATAATGCCCCTGGTTATACTTCTACCTCTTTTAAACAATTTTGCTCAACATTTGGCATTACTCATATAACAGGAATCCCATACAATCCACAGGGACAAGGCATAGTTGAAAGAGCTCATCAAACTATTAAAATGTACTTATTAAAGCAAAAAGAAGGAATTGGGAAGGGGTATATATTCCCCAAAGTTAAACTTAAAATAACCCTTTTTACTCTAAACTTTTTAAATTTGGATTCATCAGGACTTAGTGCTGCGGAAAGGCATATGTGTCCAAAAAATGTGCATAAGCCCAAGGTACTTTGGAAGGATATTCTAACAGGACAATGGAAAGGTCCTGACCCAGTAATTGTCTGGAGTCAGGGGTCTGTTTGTGTGTTTCCACAGGGAGAACAGCAGCCGATTTGGATTCCAGAGAGATTAACCAAGGTCCTGACCCAGTGATTGTCTGGAGTCGGGGGTCTGTTTATGTGTTTCCACAGGGAGAACAGCAGCCGATTTGGATTCCAGAAAGATTAACTAAAGCGATTTCTACAGACCAAAAAGAAGATGATTTGGCTCAAATCCATAACAACTGATATCCAAAACTCCAGTTTGGCTATTCTTACATCTGCAACAGAACCAGGATGCTTTTTTCAATATCTATTTTATTATTGCCCTTTGCCATATCATGAAGTTCTATTTTGTTTTTTGAGCTCATACAGACCTAGGTTAATGTTTTGCTGATCAGTTCTATTTTTTGACTATAGAGTTTTTAAACATTGCAATGGAGATTTCACCTGTAAAAAGTTATAAGGCCTTTACTATAATGTTATGTGTTGTACGTATTATATTATTTGTGCACACTTGTGTTTTGTGTTATATGTTTGAATGTACGTATGTCCATATATCATATATGATGAGCGCTCATGATAAAATGGATCCAAATATTTTTTTTTCACGTGATTTATATGGTTTAATTTAAATTGGGTAAACAACTGTTGAGGATTGTTTTAATATGTAAACAAAAAAGAAGGTTAACAGATCTGTTTGTTTACTTTCACCTTTCTTTTTCATTATATTTAATAATTCTCTTAAAGATAATGTAAATTGTTAAGAAAATTGTTTTCTTTTAGTGCCTTCTGTAATGTTACATAATTTTTTCTTTAGCCATTATTGCCAGAATTCCTATCTTCATCCCAGTGCTGGTGAAGACAATGTAAATTGTTAAGAAAATTGCTTTCTTTTAGTGCCTTCTGTAATGTTACATAATTTTTTCTTTAGCCATTATTGCCAGAATTCCTATCTTCATCCCAGTGCCGGTGAAGACAATGTAAATTGTTAAGAAAATTGTTTTATTTTAGTGCCTTCTGTAATGTTACATAATTTTTTCTTTAGCCATTATTGCCAGAATTCCTATCTTCATCCCAGTGCTGGTGAAGTCAAAGATAAAACCAATCTACAGCTTCTACAATAGCCATCACTGAACTGCTTGCAGAACTTGCCTGGACACATTGTGAGCTCACCTGTATGCATTGTGAACTATCTGTTGGTACAGCGAATTGTGGTAGTGCTGGAGTATTTTTGCTGATGGTGTCACCGGTGGTACAATTTTTCAAAGGAGCCCTCAATTGGCTTAATGTCATGGCATTTTGCATCCTCCTCTACTAGTGATGGTCTAAAATTTGGGGGCCAACAGAGGTGAGGCAAAGAACCTCACCCCCCCACAGGTGCAAAGGCCTATCCACAAGTATGGCTGTATGCTGGACCGGTAGTCAGTGACGGGTATGATCCAATTGCAGTGGTACCAACCTAAGACAGGAGGCTGACGCCTAGAGGTCAGTTCATCCGATGACGGGTAAGGACCATATGTTGAATTGGACTGCCTAACAGGCACGGTCCCTAAGCCACATGCTTGTTGTTTAAACAGAGAGGGGGAGATGTTGAGAGCCACAGCCAAAGGGGGCCCAGCAAACTTCCAGCTGCTGGCTGATGATTGGCTCACAGCGGCCCCAGCAACATCTAGCTGATTGGCTCCTCTGCGGTGATGCTCATTGGGCTGTTTCCCTGCCCTTTCAGACCACGGAGCTGCTCATTGGGGGACTTTTTTGGCTCCGCCCACGTGACCCAGCCAATCGGCCTCAAGAGCAGGAGGATTGTGGGAGGTGGAGAGAAGCTTGTGTGGGAGAGAGAGGCTTGTGGAAAGCCGGTGGTGGCAGTTGAGGCTCTGAGGGTTTTTCCTGAGAGGCTGTTTTGTTTGGCATGTGTGGTTCTAAAAATAAAGTTAGTTTCTTTTGACAAGTGGCTCCTGATTGTGCCCAGCCA
Source organism: Marmota monax (assembly GCF_021218885.2). NCBI lineage: Eukaryota > Metazoa > Chordata > Mammalia > Rodentia > Sciuridae > Marmota > Marmota monax. The sequence goes on from NW_026693566.1 coordinate 60,029, forward strand.
GACTGCGGCATTATTTTATGTAAAACAATGGGAATATTCAAAATGAGTATCTGAATCAGCATACTTAAAATAGTGAGGATCTTCTAATTCATATTGGGAAAGGGGCTCTTCTATGGCAGAACATAAAAATTGGAGGTAATATATTCAACCACTTATTTCCTCAAATGGCCTATATAGTGTCCCATTTTCCTCTGACATTTTTTTTTATATTCTATGCAAGGTTTCAATTATCAACTTCCAGATTTATATAATTTATAACAAGCTGGTATACATAAGTATGTTCTTTTTTTATTAGAATATGTAACTTGAGAGAGTTGATGAAGAGACCCCTAATTTATAGGAAATGAATTATAAATATAAATATTGTTCTATTCTGGGGCTTAAAACTGTCACCTCAGTTAGTAAAATTTGATAGTAGTGAACACCAAACTGTGGAATCTGTACTGAATGGTATCAGAACTGAATTATTGGACTACTACTTGTTGAAATATTGGTTGTTATGCAAGTTTGCACTTTTAGTATCAAAGGTGGTTGCAGAGTCAGGAATGGTGGCACAAACCTGTAATCATTGTGATGTGGGAAAATGCGGTAGGAAGAAAGTAAATATGATTCAAGATTCAGTAATTTAGAGACCTAAGCAACATTGTAAGCCCATTTATCACAATTAAAAAACATCAAAACTTCTTGAAATGCATTTCAGGTGTAGAATGCCCCTGGATTAAATCTCTAATTTAAAAAAAAAATAATGCTGTTTCAGAAGAAAGACATCACAGATCAGAATGTTAAACTAACTTCATGTATGTGTTTGTTCATTAGTGATAACTGAGACCCTGGTAAAAAGAGTATTTCCAAGCTGTCAGAGAGGCATTTAGGGTGCCAGAGCCTTTCAGAATTTTTTTCTTAACTGCTTAGTATTCTCTCACTTTCTACTTTGAAATGAGCCAAGTGAGGATACAGTTTCACAGTGAGAGTGGTTTTACAAATCTGGGAATGTTAAACCTGGTGTGTCAGTTTCCTTATGAACTGAGAGATTAACAGTCTATTCACTTAATTTGCTTTTTTATTTTTATTTTTTGTTATAACTTTGTGCCATGTGATTCAAGTTGACCCAAGTACCTAAGTGTTTTATAATAGTTTGATAGTTAAAAATTGTATTCTTTTGTTTTAGAAGTGAGTTGTGATGTTGTAAAAGTATTTTTTAAAAAAAATACAGTATAGATTTATGGTATATTTAAATAATGAGAAGATAGACAACTTTGGAGATAAACATTCAAATAATTATGTGAACTGTTGAAAGTTTTGGTGTGTCTTTAGTGATCTCTTATGTCTTCTACACACTAAGGTAACCACCATCATTTGAGTATTGTTATTACTTATAGTTTTGTTATGCATATCTCAAGTATCATTGCTTTGTTTGGTTGTGCTTCCTTTGAATATTTAATAACTAATTGCAACTATTATTTATCCTTTGGAATTATGTTGGATTTTTTCCCACTTTTTTTGCTTCAGTGTTTTGCTTCACATGTGCTGCTCCCTGGGTTTCATTATAACAAAATTATCCACCAATTTTACTGCTTATAATGAATTATTGGGGCTGGGGAGTGCTTGCCTTGCATGCAAAAAGCCTTGGGTTCAGTCCTGGGCACCACAAAAAAGTATCTTATTGAATAGTTGACATCACTACCATATGTGAAAGCCACCTCTTTTAACTCTCATTAATAGTTGTATGAAATTAAGTACTATGTCATTAATCATATGGTTTATGTAATATGTATTTCTTCATTTTGATTTCAGGAACCATTGACATTAAGAGATGTGGTCATTGAATTTTCGGAAGAGGAATGGAAATTCCTGGACCCCTCTCAGCAGACTTTATATGGAGATGTGATGTTAGAGATCTGTAAAAACCTATTCTTTGTTGGTGAGCCTAAATTTCATTCAGAATTTTTAATTCAAAACCAACATTTATTTTTTTAACTTTATAGAGTATCGTATGGTAGCTTCTATTCTGCATTAAAAAGTTTGTTTCTTGTTTTTAGTACAAAGATTGGGCATTTGTTTATGTAGAAAATAAAATGTTAATTTTTTTTCTTTTTATGTTTAACTTATCTTTTCTAAGTAGTGATCACAATGTAGAGAATGAAAATGGTTTCAAAGTATTTTAGTGTTTTTGTCTAGAAAAAAAATGTTTGAGAAAATAATTTTGTAGACTCTTATAGGATATTTTCTCCTTCTTTTTTTCCTAATGAGGGTAACATTAAAAAGACTTCTTTAGTTACCAAGAAAATAACAAAACGTGACATATTCCATCCAAAAATATTGATGTCTCTATGTAGTCTTTGGTCACCACTTGGTATCCAATTAAGAAACCTTGGGATTTGAAGAGAAAAGTGACAGTAGACATATCAAATTGGGTAGAAATCAATGAAGCAAAGAATACAAATAAGAGGTCCAAAATTAAAGAGGAATTCACATCTAAAAATGTTAATTGATAAGCTAAAATCTGACAGAAAATATTTTTTCAAGCCTAGGTTTGTTTCAGTTGCAATCGTTAAAGAGCATTTCATGCTCTCTATTTACCATGCATATCAGTTATTTAAGCTCCTTCTTGTTCTTCAGTGATCTCCCTACATTTAAATTAACAAAATATTGTAGGAAAATCAAAAGAAGAGGGGCTGGGGATGTGGCTCAAGTGGTAGTTCAGTTTCCTGGCAGGCATGCAGCCTGGGTTAGATGCTCAGCACCACATACAAATAAAGATGTTGTGTCCACCGAAAAAAAAATAAATATTAAAACTCTCTCTCTCTCTCTCTCTCTCTCTCTCTCTCTCTCTCCTGCTCTCTCCCTCTCTCGCTCGCTCTCGCTCGCTCTCTCTCTCTCTCTCTCTCTCTTTTAAAAAAAAGAAAATCAAAAGAAGACACAGATAAGTGACAGGAAATGTGGCATAGTGACAGAGAGGCCAAACTGCCAAGCTTTATTTATATCAACAGGTTAATTTAGGTCATTGACATCACTAGTATATACTGTTCACTTTATTAGTAGGCAGATTACAAACTTAGCAACATTATGCAGCTTATTTATCAGTTATATACTAAGTTGCAATGTGCAGTGTTAGGAGTTTTGTGTAGCTCTCAAGAAAGTCCATTGTATAAACTTACTGTTTTATGGACAGGTTTAGACTGAGTGAACCATTGTGCTTGTCTAAAAAGAGAGTTTATCTATTCCAAGGAGTTGTGTGCCAGAGATTATGTTTCAGGCTGATAACACTCTAGTGCAGAGCCTTTTCAAGCAGGGCACTGCCATAGCAGCTTTACATTGAACATGTATTTAGTTACTTGACTAGTTCCTAGGGGAAATTGCAGGGCATTCTAAGGCGGGGAAACAAAGTCTTGTCACCCCTACAAATTATTCCACAATGACTGTGAGGATATGCAAAACCTGGCATTTATTTGCATTTGGAGGCTCCCTAGAAAATCTGCTCATTTCCAAATATCTCTAGGCAAACCATTATAAGATATTAATATTACAGGAGAGTTTCTTTAATATAATTTAAATATTTATTCATTCAAATTTTTCTCATCAGAACTTTATATGAATGCTTATATTGAATATTCTGTAAAGTTTTTCTGCCATGTAATGAATAGCAGTATTTCACAATACCTGCTCCTAGTGGTTCTGTAAGTATAGCTGATCAATGTGGTTTAAAGAAGAATTTTCAGGGCTGGGGCTGTAGTTTAGTGGCAGAGGGCTTGCCTTACACATGTGAGGCATTGTGTTTTATATTTAGCACTACATATAAATAAATGGATGAAATAAATGCATTGTATCCATCTATAGCTACAAAAATTAAAAGAAAGATTTCTATGGTAATACAATTATTCATAATATTGTACGTAACATTTCTCTAATTCTTGTGTCTTTTTTGACTCTCACTCTTTAGAGAGCTTCAGTGTTGTTCATTATGTTTTCTCACATTAGTGATACTGTTTTTGTTTTTATATCTATATGTAAAAAATGAATAGAAATTATCATGACTTGTCACTTTAGGACAACATTAGGTAAAATTAAACTGCATGTGACCCATATGCCAATTTTCAATCAAGTTTTTTCTATGCTTTTACTTACAAGTATAAATATTACCCCTGCTTTATATATGATTGTATGTTGCCTTGATTATTTACTCTGCTTTTGTGCTTAATCATGTAATGTAGCTAAATTTTGATATATATATATATATATATATATATATATATATATATATATATATATATATATATATATATATATTCACACACACACACACACACACACACACAGCAGATTGAACACAGAGGTTCTTGTAATATTGAGCTACATCATCACCCCCTTTTGACTTTTAGTTTGAAATAGACTCTTGCTAAGTGGCAAAAGTTGGAATTGTATTTCCATGTCTCAGCCTTCCAAATAGCTAGAATTAATGGCATATTCATCTTCTCTACATATATAAATCAGTTCTTTTGTCTAGGAGTAAGACTTTAGCTTTTTAAACGTACCATAAAGATGTTTACAATTCTTTTATCTTTTATATATTTGTCAAATATGTAATTGTGGTCAAAACTGTATATCTTTGCTGAACTTATTATCTTATATATTTTAAATTTACTGGTCAGTTATGTTCATTCAAATGTTTTGTAACATTTTTTTCTTGAAAATTTGTATCACATTTTTTCTTCAAACAAGTTCTCCTTTTCCTTACTTTTTCATCCCTAATGCCATTCCTTTTGGTCTTTATATTTGGCTACAGTAGATATCTCTCAGATAGAATTACTTGGTATATTTTTTGGGGGGTGTGAATTACTCTTTTACTTAACATACTCTCCTGAATGTTGATCATTATAGATATTATATAATTTATTATCTTTGAAAAGATTTCTAACTTTTTCATTCCAAATTGCCTTCATGTAGTCATTTGAAATGATATTTGATTTGCTTGACACATTGGTCTCTTTTGAATGTTGTTTAATGAGAATAGGTCTGTAAATATATTTTGATTTGACCATCAAGTTGAAGGATAATTGATATTCTTTCAATTTTATTACTCATGGCTTTCTCATTTAACCTCATTCCATTGAATGTTGTAGCTTTTATTATTTTATTTCAGGAAGCATTTTAATTTTTGATGTGTAGTTATTGATGCACCAAGAATATTCCAAAGAATTGTTCAAATAACTTATTTTGTTTACACAAAATAATATTGATTGTTTGGTGTTACATATACTTCTTAGATTTTGGGGGTTGCTACTGGCACTTATTTTTTAGAACAGGTGCTTAACCACTGAGCCACATCAATGCTCTTTTTGGGGAAGGGTACTGGGGATTCACCTCAGGGGCACTTGTCCACTGAACTACATCTCAAACCCCATTTTTATTTTATGTAAAATCATGGTCTCCTTGATTTGCTTAGCACCTTGCTGTTGATGATGCTGGCTTTGAAGTCACAATCCTGCTGTTTCAGACTCCCAAGCTGCTTGAATTACAGGTGTATATTACTGTGCCTAGCTGGAAGCTGTTTTTTTTAATTGGTTGTTCAAAACATTACAAAGCTCATGACATACCATCTTTCATACATTTGATTCAAGTGAGTTATGAACTCCCATTTTTACCCCAAATACAAATTGCAGAATCACATCAGTTACACATTCCCAATTTTTACATAATGCCATATTAGTGACTGTTGTATTCTGCTGCCTTTCCTATCCCCTACTATCCCTGCTCCCATCCCCTCCCATCTTCCCTCTCTACCTCATCTGCTGTTGTTCAATTCTCTCCCTTGTTCCCCCCCTTTCCCCTCACAACCTGTTTTTATATTTTATTTTGTGACACTGACTAGGTAAGTTGCTTAGGGCCTTGCTTAATTGCTGAATTTGGCTTTAAACTCATATTCATAAATTTTGAATATCACTTTCACTTTTGCTTTCCAACTTATTATTTTATGTTACAAAGCAACTTCAATATTTTAATATCTTTAACATTTGTTTTGTATTTTTAACCTGATCTCTTTGGAACAATATTCCATACACTATAAAGAAGATTGCCTCTGTAAACCTAATTAGTTTTTAATGCTTTCTGAAGTTTTTTCATTCTCTGGGTACTAATGCAATGATATTTTTTTTATTTGCATCAACTGGGGATTGATGTATCCTACTATTACTGTGTTGCTTTTTATGCTGTTGAATTTTTTTTTCTGTGATTTCTTTCTAGAATTTTTTTCTGTGATTTCTTTCTATATATAAAAAATATGATTGGAGTTATAAATGTTTCTAATATGATTGTATTCCAGTGATTAGTCATATTTATCTTTATATGATATTCTACTTTGTATCTCATTTATATAATTATTATCTCCTTTGCAATTTTGAATGTAATATTTGTTATCTTTTTGTTTATAGTCTTTTTGTTACCTTATATCTTAAGAGAACTTTCTGTAGATTTGCATCTGACATAGTTAATGTATTTTTATTTTATTTTAATATATTCTTATTAATCACATTGTTTTCTGATTGGTTTTTTTCAAATTAGTTTATTTCTACTTAAATTACTGATGAGAAAGAACTTACTTCTCTAGATTTCAAACTTTGTTGATATTTTATAAATTTATCTACTATGAAAAAAACTGCCTTAATTTGTAATTCATAGATTTTATGGTGATTATTTTATTTTATTACCTTCAATGTTTATTTTATCATTACTTTGGAATTATATAAAAGTACATAGGATCTCACTGAGGTGCTTAGTGCCTCACCATTGCTGAGTCTCTCTTTGAACTCATGATGCTCCTGCATCAGTTTCCCCAGATACTGGGATTACAGTCATGTACCACATCTTCAAACAGTACCTGTGTATTTTAATTGATTCTAGGCTTTGATATATTTTCTTCCTCAAATTTCTAATTTATGAGACTGTGCGTGTTTGTGTGTGTGTGTGTGTGTGTGTGTGTGTGTGGTGTTGGGGACTAAGCCCATCCTTTTGCATGTTAGGCAAGCATTCAAACATGTGAGCTGTGTCCCCAGCCTGAGACATTGTTTTTAAAAGAATATTTTTAGTATATAATTTCTACATTTCCTGTTGCTATTTTTTTCTGATTTTTTTTCAATTTTCTACATTGTTATTTAGTTTATTAAATATATTTCAGGTGGTTTTCTGGCATTACTTAGATAATTAACAACATCAATTTTTGAACTCTCAATTACTAGTATTACATTGTTTGTTTGCTTGAGTTGATTATACTCTTTATTGTGTGCGCTATTATTTTCATTGGGATTTTTCTATTCAAAATCTGTTCAACTAGATCATTGTAGTCATTTTGGAAAATATTTGGAATTACAAAGTAAACAAAAAAGGTGATGTGCAATGATATATAAATTTAATTCCATATAACTGGAAAGCTGAGACAGTGGAATCCCAGTTTAAAATAAATTTCAGCATCTTTTTGATAAACTGTCTTTAAAAAAGTATATAGATATGATATAGAAATATAGAAATAGATATAGAAATATAGAAATGCCTGTGGATCTAGTTTGGTGATAGAATACCCCTGTGTTCTCTTATGAAAAAATCCCCCCAAAGATAAAAATATAAATAAACAAATTAGAGATATTGATTTCCTGAAATATTTTAATCACAAGTGGAGTCTGAATATGTTGAAGTGAAGGGCTATCATTTGACATTGTTGTAGTAATATTAGTCAGTTTGCATTTTGTCCTCATCTGTGGTGCTATAATTTCTTAAGATAATTTTCAAAGTTCTCAAAGCTTTTGTCATCATATTGTAGTAAATTCTATATATTTTTTGAGTAATAATGTCCTTGAATCATACTGTTCTCTGGCTTTTCTCCCCCACTTTGATAAAGTTTTATATAATTGCAGAGTTATTCACCATAGTAAGTGAAATAACTTCCTATTATTTTTTTAGGTATGACTTCTAATCAAAACCAAGAATTTTCAGGAGAGCAAGAAATAAAATATTTTGTGCAAAACTTGAAAAAGCAAATGTATGGAAAGCAGGACAGTTACTACTTGGTTATAAACAAGAAATTGAAATTGAAAGAGAGGGAAGTTCAGAAAATTTGTCTTAATGAATGGAAAAAACATGAAAATTATTTATTCATAAAATTACAAGTTCATCAGTTTATATTATTACAAACATCTAAAAAGACTGACTGGTCAACTACTGCCATTCCGTTTTTATTTGGTTAAAACGTTAAATTACATTATTGTAATTGTAAAATTTTTACTACTCAGTATTTTGTGTAAAACCACTTGCAATACACAAAATTTTAAATTGTAAAACATGTATCAAATTACATTTACACAGTGTTTACATGGCATTATGAAGCTGTATCTTAAAAATACCTTTAGAAAAATAAAGACTCAACCAGTTTGCTCAGCTTTTAAATAGGATTAGAATAGAAATAGGCATTATAATGAAAAAAAAACTCAAAAAGTTATAAAATGCTTATAATCAGTTATATTTTTAAAACTTTTAATAATCTCCACATAAGTGCAGGTTAGAGAAAAGTGTACAGATCATTAATTTAAAGTTGCAGCATTCTAATCTGTCTTTTTTATAAAGTAATAAGGAGATTTTCTACACAGTATAGACAAATTGTCTTATAATTTAAACACATGCATAGTATTTCTACTTAAAGAAAAGAAAAACATGCAGATTAAGGAAATGCTACAACAAGCCTTACAAAGACATTTGTGTTGAAAAGAACAATTCAGTAATTAAATGTGTTTACTGTGAAAGTTTGGTAGGTATTGCTTTTTAAATGCAATAGTAATTAAGCAGAAAAAGGAGAAGAGAAGCAGTTGAATCTTTCTAAAACACATCAAATAAGCATACAACTCATTTGTCATGTATGACAATTGAAACACAGGAAAGTCTCAGGAACTTTTAGCACAGTCTCCCAGAAAATCCACAGCCCAAATGGCTTGCAGGAATGCATCACACCCCCAAAGCAGACATGAGGGTCTTGTGAGAATTGTGAAAGACTTCTGACACTTTTCTGGGATCATGCTAAGAGGTATAAAACATTCCTGGGATAGAAGTAGTAGGGATGGTGTGGGGCAAATGAAGAACAATGAAGGGCTTAAGATAATAATTGTATAACCCTTTGAGAAAAGTAAAGCAGCCACAGTGGTGATTTAAGACAACCTTTGATTGAGGAATGGCTTACCATTAAACTTCTCCTCTGGAAGAAAAAAAAAAAGATCTATAATGTCTTTGTCATTTCATGATTCTGTCTACCATTGCAGAAGCCCACTTTTGTAGGACCTTCTCCCTGAAACTTGATAGTTTGAGTCAAAGGTGCTTGGAAATATTTATTTATAATTTTAATTCAACTTGAAGCAGTCTTTGTGTAGTTACCAATGTATTTATGGCTCATAAGTTAGCATAATTACTCCATGTCATGGTACATCAAGCATCCCACCTGAGTAATTTCTTTTTTGGAAGGTGATGAGCCATCTGAAAAAAATTAAATATCTGAAATAATTAGTAAAGGAATATAAGACCAGGCAAGAACTTATGTTAAAAGAGGTAAAACATCTTATGGATTCTCTAGACCACATATTGAAAAAATTATCTAGCAATTGAAAAACAATTGCTAGATAATTTTTCCAGTTCTTTATTTAAGGGAGTGTGCATCAAAGTAGGAATAAGATTTCAACAGGAAGAGTCTTTCTTGAGACAGGTTGATTGGCATTCTGACATGTCTCACCCATCTCTGTGATGCTAAGTGGCTATATGGCTCCAATGGATGATACCATCTACAGTGCCATGCTGAATTTGGACAAAACTAGGTAGTATATAACATGTACTGGATAGTCTCAAACCAGCTGGATTTCAACTGTGAGTTCCCAGATACCAGACTTTTTTCCCTAAAGGCTTCCATGCTTTTTTTTTTTAATTTTATGCACAGTTTATAGATATCTTTCAGCAGCTCCATCTGACATGCACTGCTTCATCTTTCATATCAACAGGGATTTTGACCAGACTCCAAGTGAATGTCCCAAAAGATCTATGCATTTTTGTGGTCTTGGGTGGAATGGGAAAAACTTTCCGAGTGTGAGAAACAGAGACTTCCTGGATCCTATACATGTCCCTAGTGAACTAAATCCTGTTGCCATTAGATTTTTCTGAGGCCCTAGGACTACTTATCTGTGCATCTCAAGGAATATGTTTTCAACAAATCAAAAGTATTCTCTAACTTATTTCAGTGAGCTAGTTACATAGAAAGAATTTTAAAAACACCCTCAGTGATAGATATTTTTGCTGGAAAGTTGAGCATCCCAGCTCAGATGAAGTTTGCTCTTTGGTTTAATGAAGAATTCTCTGGCACATCAGGGCAATTATTATGTCCCAGTGCCTGCAGGATTTCCCACAAATTAAAACTAGACAATAGTGTGTTGGAGGAAAGGTGGAACTGTAGGGATGTGGGGCATTGGCTAAGCTGGAGAGAGAAAACAACACATATGGCAGTCACCTTTGAGGACCTGTGAGTGCTTTTAAAGATATTTGAACAGCATTTGTAATTATACTGTTCCTCTAAAAAATGAAAAATTTGCAATGGAGTCTATTTCATGCTTTAGTTAGTCACTGGAATAATTTAAAATTCACCATTGAGTAAATATCCACAAATATTTCTTTAGACAAGATAGAAGAAGAAGAAGAAGGAGAAGGAGAAGAAGCAATTTCTGAGTTTTAGTAGTCTCTCTGATTGTTACTTTACAAAAATGATGAAATGAACAGTTTCTCCTTGTGGCAATGCATGGAATTATAATCAATGTGGGAGTATTTGTACTTACCTAATATTGTTTAATTTAAAAGTAGAAAGAATTTTAAAAACACCGTCAGTGATACTCAGAGAGACCTATATTTATGATAAATCTTTTAGGACCTGTAGACAGTCTCTACCCTAGGTAATTCGCAGCATAATAGATTTGGTGTAAAACAATGTAAATGCTGTGAAAGTCATTAAAATTTTCTTCTTTTTTTAAATCCTAGAAATCACCCATGTGATCGTTTAAAAGAGCTTTACAATGAGAAAAGTGAAAAAGTTTTTAATCCATACCCAAAATTTATTTATCCAAGCTTTTATAATCAAGGGACAAATTACAGCTATAAGGTATGTGAAATCATTTTTAATAAAACTACAAGAATTCCTGAACTCCAGAGAATTAATATTGGTGGGAAGCTCTACAAGTTAAAAAAATATGTAAAAGCATTTAAAAATCCCTCAATTCTTTATCAGAGCAGTGATAAATCCTCCATAAGTAAAGAATGTGAAAAATATTTTACTCAAATTCTATCTGTTACTAAAAACAATAGGCTTTACAATGGAGATAAACCTTACAAACTGAAGAAATCTGAAAATTTCTTTAAGTGTTGCTCAAACCTCTTTAAACACTACAGTAATCATACTGGAGAGAAAATCTGGAAATGTAAAGAAAGTGTCAAAGTTTTTAATAAAAAATCACACCTTCCTGAACACCAGAAAATTTATACTGGCCAAAAGTCATACAAATGAAAAGACTGTAAAAAAACTTTTAATCGAAAATCATGCCTTATTCAACACCAAAAAATTCATACTGGAGAAAAGCCATATAAATGTAAAGAATGTGAAAAAAGCTTTTAATCGAAATTCACACCTGACTGAAGACCAGAGACTTCATACAGGAGAAAAGCCATACAAATGTAAAGAATGTGGCAAAGCTTTTAATCGAAAATCACACTTTACTGAACACGAGAGACTTCATACAGGAGAAAAGTATTACAAATGTAAAGAATGTGGCAAAGCTTTGAATCAAAAATCACACCTTACTGGAGACCAGAGACTTCATACTGGAGAAAAGCCATACAAATGTAAAGAATGTGGCAAAGCTTTTAATCAAAAATCTTGCCTTACTCAACACCAGAGAATTCATACTGGAGAAAAGCCATACAAATGTAAAGAATGTGGCAAAGCTTTTAGTAAAAAATCATGCCTTACTCAACACCAGAGAATTCATACTGGAGAAAAGCCATACAAATGTAAAGAATGTGGCAAAGCTTTTAATAAAATATCATGCCTTACTCAACACCAGAGACTTCATACTGGAGAAATGCCATACAAATATAAAGAATGTGGCAAAGCTTTGAATAAAAAATCGTGCCTTACTCAACACCAGAGAATTGATACTGGGGAGAAACCATACAAATATCTGTAATGTAGCAAATCTTCTAATTGAAGGTCACTCCTTAGTCAACACCAGACACTTCATATGGGAGAAAAGCCATACAAATTTGGAGAATGTGGGAAAGCTTTTAATCAAATATCATAACTTATTTGACACCAGAGAATTAGTACTAGGAAAAAGCCATACAAGATTAAAGGATATGGCAAAGCTCTTTATGAAAGATCACACATTTCTTAACACCAGAGAATTCATACTGGGGAGAAACCATACAAATGCAAAGAATGTGGCAAAGCTATTCTATTAGGAAAAGTATTGTTGTTCACCAAATATTCATACTGGATAAGAGCCATGTAAATGTTAAGAATGTGGCAAATTTTAAGTATGCTTCAAGTGTCAACAAGAAACAGATCTTTCATACTTGCAACAATCTCACAAATCCATAGACTGAAAAAGTCATTTCCTGTAAGATCAAACCTCATTGGTCACCAGAAACTTCAGAATGGAAAGAAAAATTACAATTTCCCAGAGATAGCTCCGCAGCACTGACTCCATAAAATTCCAACCCTTGCCCAACTGGCCATTACTCATTAGCCCATGGAAGTGGGCAGGAAGCATGATTGGATGCTCTGCCTTCTTTCCTTCTGTGGACCTCTCTAGGTTCAATTGTCATTTCCTCAGTTTCTCTGTATTGATTGAATTCAGATCATCTTTTTTTTTCAAAAGCTATATTTGGACTTAAAGGCCTATTTGTACCAAACCAACACATTAATAAAATTATCTTATGCCTGAAGTCTGTGATCACATCAATATTTTTCCCATAATCTCAGCTGGACATAATGGTCCTATGTCAATGTCTTATTTATTTATTTTATTTTATTTTGGGTGTATACTGAGGATTAAATTCAGGTGCACTCATCCATTAAGCCACATCACAGCCCTATTTTGTATTTATTTAGAGACACAATTTCACTGAGTTTCTTAGGGTATCACTTTTACTACTAAGACTGGATTTGAACTTGTGGTTCTCCTGTCTCAGCCTCCTGCACTACTTGGATGCAAGGCATGCATCCCTGAACCCATAAATCAATGTCTTTTGCTTTGTGGTTAATTAAAAAATTTTACTCAGGATTTCATGTCCATAAAAAGCATTCAAAAGATGGTTTTGTCACACTTCAGGCATCAGATTCTGGCTTTTAAAATGTCCTGCATGATACATCTTAGCTTTCTACATCAAATGCAGAGTTCAAAAGTTTGAAACCAGGTGGCTGAGAAACAAAGATATTGAACAGCAAAATGCAACACATGTTGTGGTTAAATCCACACATGTAGTGGGTATAAATGCTCACACTAAATAGACCTCAAGAGGCCTGTCCATGACCCCAGAGGGTCCTGAGCCTCCATTCAGACTTTGAGCCCCTGAGCCTTCAGAGGGTCTGCACAAATGAGAAAGAAGCATACTACCTTTTCCCACCCCTAAACATACTATAGCATTTACTAGACAGACCAGAGGAAGCACTGTGTGTCTTCGTACCAAAGTGTGGCTCTACTTGAATATATATGACATCTGTTTTAGAGAACACTGGGACAGTACCTGATGAAACATGGTTGCCCTTTTTTTCTCTTAATAGAAAACCACAGCCCTGCACACTTTTAAAACAATTTTGTTACAGTTGAAAAAAAAATAAGAATGGTTAAAAAATGGTGTCAATGAAAAGCATTTGAACTGATGAGTCCATCCTTCCAGTTGTAGTTGTATCACCCAGAAAAAGGCAGGTCTGTCCCAAGCCACACTGTGAAAGCTCAGAAAGTTACATCTTTCCCTGGACCCATCCTCAGCTCTTCAAGTTGCTTCTACCAAGTGAATGATGTTTTTAAAAGTTAATAAAGTATGAGGAAATCTCTTCTACTGCAGTACTTCAGGTTCTTTCAGGATTCTGGAAGACTCAAACTTCAGCTGGGCACACTGGTACACACTTTTCATGCAAGCAGCAGGGGAGTTCAAGGAAGGAGAATCACAGTTTCAAAACCAGCCTCAGAAATTTCACATGAATCTAAGCAAATTATGAAGATCCTAACTCTAAATAAAAAGATTTGGGGATGTGGCACAGAGGTAGAGAGCATTTTGGTTTGATCCCTAGTACAAAAAAAAAATACAAAGAGGCTCAGGTTTTTGGTCACCAGACTCAGTTTATGCTGTACATAAGTCTGAACAATTGCATTATTTTAAAACTTTTTTTAAAAAAAATTACTAGCTATAGTTACTTAGTGCTATAAAGCACAGATACCTCCACTAACTTTTACTGTTACAGAAATACCTCCATAATAATCCCACAATATTAAGATGATGCCTCTGTTGATGCAGGGATTTATTTGGTAGCCTCTGTTCAATTACTCTCTCACAACAGGTATGCACTTAACCCCTGAAAGTTTCAGTAATTCAGACTCAAAAATCATGCCTTACTCAACACCAGAGAATTCATACTGGAGAAAACCCATAAAAATGTAAAGAAGGTGGCAAAGTTTTAAGATAAGATTATGCCTTATTCAAAACCAGAGAACTCATACTGGCAGTGGTTACACCCTGTGGACATTGGGCATTCTAGAGGCATTTTTATTTTCAAGTAGGGAATAGGATTACTAAACATCATCATGATGGGCAAGCCTCTTACCAAAAACAAGCCTTTGATCTCTAAGTTTTACCATGCTGAGGCTCAGGGTAGATCATACATGCTGAAAAAAACTGGAATTTTTCTAATTTATTTTTTCTCCCAGTGCTTTAAGCACAATGATTGTGAGGAAGGGAGGAAAGAAATAAGAGAAGGAGCAGAAGGAGACACACAGAATAGTATCAGAAGAAACCTAAAGCCTGAAGACAGGAGAATTATTGATTTGGGCCTGATTGTGGTGCTACTAACTCTCTGTCAAAGAGTTCTACCATCCTTCCCAAACCTTACCAGTCTCGAGTCAGCTGTCAGTATCAAGCCAGATGCCCCTACTTGAACAACAGGCAAGATTCTTTCTTAGCAGAAACCCCATTGAGTAAGCAGTCATTCCACCTCTTCTTTTCCAAGAATGAATAGTGAGTCATTGAGGACTTCACCTGCATTCTTGTGCACAAAAACACACACACACACACACACAAATTATTTTTCAGGCCATCAGATTCTGCAACCCCATGCTGGAGCTGGTAAGCTGGGACATTATCTTGCCATCTACAAGAAAAACCTTTGACTTCTGATCCTGCACATTCCAGAATTTTCTGTGCATTGTTTCACTTTCCCCTTCCAAGATGCCATCCGAGAGAAAAAAAAAAGCTACAGTGAGATTCAAAGCCTTGCCACTGCCATCTTCTCTGTATCTGAGTAGTCTGTATTTGTCCCATACATCCTGAGTTTGCCCCAGGCAGGTATCACCTGGTGACAAATTGAGGATCAAAGGACAGAGGAGAGACTGTTGACAGGCATCAGAATTCTCTGCTCTGCTGGCCAAGATTTATGGCTCACTGGAAGACACTCTATTAAAACAAAGAGTCCTGCTGCTCCGCAGTCACTCACAAGGCTGCATAGGGTCCGTTTTTAAATTTTACCGTGAGCCAGGATCTCACTAAATTGTTCAGGCTGACCTTGAACTTACAATACACCAGCTTCGGTCCTCTGAATCACTTGATTTATAGGAATGGACCTCACCCAGGCATGGACCACTTCACCCAGTCATGGGTGAAGAGAGCTAATTTTTAGAGATAGTAAGCCATCTTCCCAAGTTGTTAATGTGAAAATTAACTAATATAATTTTTCATACTACCAATATCCTTCCTATTATCCTCCCAGCATCCAAAGTCAGTTTTTGTCTGATCTAATTATAGCATGTCCAGTTTCCAGAATAACAGAGATGGCTCATGCCCCCTAAAGCTCACTGAAATTATAATAACATAATATCCCTAAATCCACTTATGCTGTATCATCTTTTCTTCCTGCATGAATAGAAGAAAGTCTCTTTTACATGTTCTCCATCACCTCCCACACCCCTATCTCCTGACCAACCCTGGAGCTTCCCAAATGGCTCTTCACTACTGCTTATAGAAAACTGTAGCTCTCTGTGACAGTGCATGTGTTCATGTGCATCTCCTATATATGATTAAAACAAACCCTAAGCACTATTATGACAATTGCAAATCTATAAATCTCCTCAAAAGGGCCAGAACAACTGCATCTGTAACCTGTACCACTTGGACTTGGTCATGGGGAAGCACCGAAGCCCCTCCTTTCTGTTATGCCTTTCCCATCTTAGTGCTGGGGAACACAAAAGGCTTCCAGAGGTGGGAGGAAAGGAAGGGCTCTGTGCCTGGAATGTGGGAATTGTGCAGGCACTGTTCCAGTTGCATACAGTCTCTTCCACCATTGTTGAAAACGTGGGTTGCAGAAGTGGTACATTAGCAGATAAAGTCCACAATAGTCAAGAGTAGAGCTAGGCTTGGATTCAATTTGAGATATCTTTCAACCTTCTCAGTTACCTTCCTTATAAACACTTTGAAGCATCAAAAAAAAAAAAAAAAAAAAAAGGCAGGCCATATATTCTGGGTGTTCATTAAAACCAGAGTATACTTTTCAGGAGAAGAAAATATTGTCTCTACTTTTCTCTTCGAGATTGGTATTATTAGGGCCTATGACCGTATCTCTGCCACTACCAGGACTTCAGGCTGTGGGCAAATAGTTAGCCTGTCCTGTATGAGGAGGAGGATCTGTACCATTTTAAATAAATTTCCTGCTACAGTACTATAGTAGTACTGTAGTCAAAGACCCTGGCTTCATATCACTTCCTGGAATCTGCAGTAAAACCTGCCTCAGCATAGGGTCACTTCAGGGACTCTGATGGGAGCAACCAAGAGAAGCCCCCAGCCACCTGCAGAGCGCCTCCTGGCAAAACAAAACAAAACAAAACAAAAATCATGCTCGCCATCTAGTGGTCTTATCAGGCAACTGTGGGGATCTGCACATCATGATCCAGAATCTTTATTAAGAAAACCATGGTCCATCCAATCAGGGTTACAGTGCAGTAACATGGCCTTTAGAGATTTTTAAATTTTTTAAATATTTTCTTTTTAGTTTGAGGTGGATGTAATTTTTTTAAATTTTTATTTTTATGTGGTGCTAAGGATCAAACCCAGTGCCTCATGCATGCTATGAGAACACTCTTCCACTGAGTCACAAATCCAGCCCCCTTTAGAGTTTTAAACAAGAGATTAGGTATTGCTTTAATCTCTGGAACAGAAGCAAAGGTTAAAATGTTTACAGGGATTGACTCTTTGCTGTGGGTGTTGTGGTTGAAGGTCTTAATGAGGTCATTGCAACATGATTCCCTGAACATCTCAGCAGTAGAGATCCACACACCCAGGCACTTGGATCTCAGGGTCTGTCCACCGGGGCTGAAACTAGACCATTTTGGATGCAGGTCATTAAGGTGTAAGTTAGTGAGGTCATAATAACTTTTTTTTTGTAAAGTGGTGAAAAAAAAATGTTCTTGGAGGAGAGAACAAATCAGGACACAGATTATAAGCCCCAACAATGGAACTGAATGGATCATAAAAATTAAGATTTGTGAGCCACTATGTGTCTCATATAATAAAGCTGAGCTGCAACCTGAGAATCCACATTTCTATCCAGTTCTCTGGTAAAACTGATGTTTGTCTGGGGCACAGTCTTTGGGACATAGGATCAACAACAGCATGATTTAGACTAAACTACTTCTTGCTAAATGATAGGGGAGAGATGTGAGTGGTGAGAGCATGAGGTTCAGGGAATAATTCTATAAAGTGGGGGTCACTGTGCTGACCCCCACATGCTTTTCTCTTCATGAAGAAATTAACCTGTAACCCTGCCTGCCTTAAGTGGACAGGTTATATCACATTTCTCAGTAAACTCTCTGTTATCTGCAGGAGAAAATCAGGTATAAAATAAATGTCCCTAAGAGGAAGCCGTGTTACCCTTGAGAAAGGAATTTTTGTGACTCTTTCCACATACCAGATTCTGAAACCCAGAGAGATAAAAATATTTTTCCTAGCTCTAAAATCTGCAAGAATTTATGGTT
>NW_026693567.1:0-9347 GCF_021218885.2 Marmota monax
TTAGCAAATGCTTCAGGAGATTGAAATGCTAAGAGACAGTCAGTGAAGATTTCTTTGAATAGTTGCCATAAACTACTGAGCGAATTTCATGTGGAAATAGCAGCCATTTTGAGGGCATTAGCTGTCTTCTGTCCTTTTGGGCCACAACTGCCTATTTAAAATTATAATCTCTCCCATACAGCCCTCACTCTTAGAATCAATCCACCAATCCAGTGCCTAGTGTGTATGTTCAAATACTTACGTTTTTCAGGAAATGATTGGGGTATACTTGGTCTAAAAATAAATAAAGCCCATGAAGTAAAACAATAAATAGTAGTAATAAGAGAAACAGTAAGGCTTAATGCATTGTTCTGGAGTTTATTGTTGTTTATTTCCCTTCTATGCTTATGTCACTAAACAATAGGAATATCTCCTTTACAAATTAAGCAAACATATATGAAGCACAAAGAGGTATAGCATGGTCAATGCTAATTGGAAGTAGAAATGAGGTGTCTTAAGAGGTGGTCTTAAGATGACTCCTTTCTGCAGAGAGTGGTGTGTTGGTTGTCCAGTCTAGCCAAGCAATATCTATAGGAAAGCTGCAAAACTTCATGTACCTTCATAGTAAAAGGGAAAATGGATGGGTCCTTTGGTGCTCTTAATAGATCTTTACTTTCTTTGACATGTAAATTCTTCAAAGACAAAGGAAATATATTTTTTAGCAGGGAGAGGGGAAAGCTTGAATGTTACACAATAATCACTTAACATATATAGTCAAATTAAGACATTTAAAAAATCATTATAAAATTCTCCCGTACTAAGTATAAGTCATTCTGAAGATGAAAGAGTACCAAATGATATGTTATGGACGTGAATGGTGGACTTGCATGGCAGTTGCAGGTGTAATAAAGTGCTAGTGTTGCTGCCTTTCAACTGATTACTTTAAGTTTATAACTCATTCTTTCTCTAAATGTTTTAGCTCTTTCAAGAACAAGATCACTTATTTTACATTTTAGGAATTATATAATTAATATGGGAAAGAATAAGTCTACTGCATAGTGAGACTAGAAGTATATTGGTGAATGCAGATAAATTAAAAAGTAATTAATTTGAAATTTATGGACTGGTGGCCACTTACACCATGACACATTTAATGCTTTAGTAAGCAATTGCATTATTCAACAGACATCTTTGTGGGAGTGATTGACAAATATGGGGATATAGGTCTTCTGTCATGAATACAGATGGAGTCAGAGGCAGCTTCTTTACTTTATTCATTATGTATGATTGTTTCTTGTGAAATGTATTATTTGCTCTCTGATTTAAACCTTCTTTTTATTTGACTATCTGCTATTTCAGTTTCAATTCTATTATCTAATTCAAGTTCTTTAGGAATTAAAAGCCACATGCTGTCAGAGACAGGAAGATACTGCCCATTAAGTTTAATTAATATTTCATGCTGATTAGCACGGCTGGGTAGTATCAAAGTGACTTCAGTAATATATTTAATGTATTACAATTCCAATTATAATTTTTAAGAAAGATCATCAACTCGGAGTCTTTGCAATTCAATACGATATTTATGATCGGCATTTTTTTCTGTTTGCATAAATATTTGCTAGGAGAAATAGATGTTAATACTCTTCGGATTATTAAAAAATTACAAATACGTTACTGCAAATTTATCTAAATGAAATAATACAGAATTGTAAGTGAAACCCATTTTCTTGATTTTTTTGATATTTTAAAGTCAGAAATGTTTATTTACCTTTACTATTTTCAAAACTTTTTAAGGGCAAATAAAAGCAAAGTAGCAACTTTTTGATTATATAATCATTCTCAGTGTCTCAATGGGTAACAATCATCCCTTCATTATTTGTACAGATACTTTAGAACATTTATGTGAGTAACATAGCATGAAGACAGGGTTGAACATTCACCAATGAGGGACTTAATCATGAAGGCACAGTTCTTAACAGGTCAAAAAAGAGATTGTGTTTTATGCCTGCATATTTATATCACACCTCCTTTAAGATTTGCATTATAAGCAATGTTAGGAAAGTAGAGAACTTGTCACTCTGGAAGAGAAGTGGCATAATACTAGTGAAAAGAGGTGGTGAGGTTGGCACTCACATAATAAACTTAAAAGGTGATATTTGAAAGGTTTTTGATAAGATCAAAGAAAATATGGATTCAAATGGAAATTAAAATACATATGAAAACAAAGGTCTTCAAAAATAATTGTTCTGAGAATAGAAGACAAGATATAAGCACTGAAGTGCTCTAGATAGTCTGATGTTTATCCAAAAGAGGGCAATATTTGGGACCTTTAGCTTGAGATTTCAGATGAATACGTGACATGAAGTTTGCATGCGTGCGCACACTGTGTGTGTGTCTGTGGGGGGGGTGTTTGTGGATGTGTGTGTAAGTTTCATATGTATTTCTATTATATATGATTATTATGCTATGTACTAACCTAATGATGACATTGTAAGACTATAATATCCGCAAAGTATTTTCATTCCACTTCTTACACTTAATTAATTATCAGTATTAAAATTGGCAGGTCAGAACTTTTACATTTCTTAAAAGTTTGCACATAAGAAAGTAAACATATTGAAATTTTCAAATTGATTTTTAGTGTCTGATTTTAACAAATCAGTGAATGAATTAGCCTACAGGTAAATCAAGGGATCTCCTGGGATGCCAGTATGAGCACAGATCCTGCCAGTCTTGTGAGCTGAATTCTCACTTTGCTATAAGTTTGCAGTGTGATTAGGGTGATTATCTCTACTTTCTTCATTACATCTTTCATTACTCAGTTCTTAAAAGTTACATAGTTTTTTTTTGTAATGTCATAAAAATATTTCTGCTCTTGAGATTTCATGATTAATGTTGAACAAATTATAAACATTTACATGTAAATACTCAGCAAAAACTTATATATATAGCTGTATATATACTATGTGCATAATAAATGTAATCCAGAAATAAAATTAGCAATCAAAAGATTCCAATTTGCAGCAGCATAAAAAAGATGAATGTAAGAACTAAAATTGTGAATTTCTTAAACATAGAGAAGAATTCTTGTAATCTACTAATTAGCAAAGCTATTTTATTGTGACAGAATATATAGAAATTTAAAAATAATAAATGAACTTTGGCAAAATTAAATATTTATGTTTCAAAGGAAAAATTCAAGAAAATAAAAGGACAAGCTAGAGAATGGAAGAAAATATTTATAAAACATGGGCCTTATAAATATTAAAAAATGCATAAAGAGCTTTAACTAAAAACTAAGAATACAACCTAATTAAAAATGTGAAAATATTTAATAGAATTCACAAAGATATGTGAATGGCCTAAAAACACATAAAAGACACTCTAACATCATTAATCTTTAGGGAATATTTCAAACCACAATAAAATATACCCATAGGCCCACAAGAAGAGCTAAAATAAAATAAAAAGTATTGTTAAGTATATGGGAAAAACAGGAGACTGTCAGTGATCCTATAAATCTTCTACCACTCAAGGAAACAGTTTTGCAATTTCTTACCTTTGACCCAGCAATTATATTTCTTTCTATCTAAGGGAGAGAAATGAACCATGTCTATACAAAGGCTTATGTACAAGTGGAATAAACATAAATAGTGATCAACTTGTGAATGGATAAACAAATGTTGTATGTCCATATAATGAAGTACTACCCAAGAATAAATGGAATGAATCCATGAATAAACTTGGATGGATGTCAAAGATGTTATGCTAAGTAAAAGATGTTAGACACAAAGGACTACATATTGTGTTGTTACGCTTCTATTGAAGTTCTAGAAAAAGTAAAGCTATAGAGACAGCACATCTGTGGTTGCCTAGTGCATGGAGTGGAAGTAAGAATTAGCTGTAAATGGGTACAAGATAAATTCAGAAGTTACTAAAAGAATTTTAAAATTATGTTATTGATGGTTGTACAATTTTGTAAGTATACTGAAGTCAAATTGTGTACTTAAAACAGATGAATTAGCTCAATGGAATGGCTAAAAATTATAAGGCTACCATAAAAATGAGATTTTAAGGATATTTCCTCTTTTTAGTAGAAAAAGTTGTATGTGTATGTATTAAAAGAGTTATGGAAGGCAAAAACATTCATCTGAAGAGAAGACTAGCAGGCTACTACTACTGTGAAATTTCGGATAGTGGCATTCATTAACCTGCTCAATTTTTTGTTGTGGAACATCTGGCTGAGAAAACTTGATTTTGTAAGCAAAATAAGAAATACTGATGTCACATAGACTTGGATAGAGTTATAGGTATTGGTGTACATATAGTTTATTTACTACCATAACAGAACCATATAGTAAAAGTGAACTGACTTTTTTTATAAATTATAATGAAATGCATTAATGTATTGAGAAATAGCAATTGCAAAGTCAAGATGTCTGCCTATATGAATGGCTCATAAGATGCTTTGTCCAATGAAAATTGTATGACAAGCACATACTCAAAACTAGTACAATTAAGTAGATGAAGCTGATATTTACTGATATCGAAGTGCAATAGTGTGTTTCTCCTGTTCTTTAGCAGGGTGGTCTTTTCCATGGTCAACCATTCTGCTCACAGAGATTATTTACCTATAAATACAGATGTTGATACAGATGTGGATATAGATTCATAGAGATAGATATATATCCTTAGTAGATGGATTCTTTTCATTCTAGCTATTATTCAGCCTACTTAGGTGCATTTGCATTTCTGACACTGAAAATTAATGTGTTGATCATAATGTTTTATTGTCCAAGGGCAACTTGATTGTTTTAATATTACCTATTACTACGTAGACAAAGTTCAGCACCTTAAAATATGAAGTATTTATTATCTTACAATTTCTGCAGAGAATCCGGGGTCAAAGAGCCTCTGACTCAGGGCTTTTCACAGGCTGCAGTTAAATCATCTCAGAGCTCTGTGGGTGAGGCGGGGTGGGAGGTGGAAGCATCTATTTAGAGATCACCTGCATGTGGCTATTGATAGGCCCTAGGCCCTCTGTGGCTTTTGGCCAGTACTCCCCATATGTCTTCTCCATAAGGCAGTTCACAGCATGGCAGCTGGCTTCCCTCACAGCAAGAAGGAAGAGAGGGCACCAAGGGGAAGTCACAGTGGTTCTCTCTTCCTCCCTCCCTCCCTCTCTTTCCTCCTTCCTTCTTTTCTCTCTTCTCTTTATCTCTCTCTCTCTCTTTTTCTCCCTCCCTTCCTCCATCTCTTCTCTTTATCTTTAATCTCTCTCCCTTATTCTTTTCTTCTTTCTTTTCTTTTCCCCTCCCTTCCTCCCTCTTCCCCCGCTTTCTTTCTATTTCTTTCTCCCTTCCTCCCCCACCCTCACCCGCCACCCCTCCTCCAATCCTCCAGCCCCTCTCCCCTGCCCACTTTCTTTCCTGAGGGTAGAACTTACAGGCCTTGTGCTTCATAACTACACACTCCACCACTGAGCTACCATCTCTGCCAAGACACAGTTTTTTTTTCTTTTTTTTTTTTAAGTTAACCCAGAAATCAACTCTATCACTTGTGCCACATCACATCTGATAGAAACAACTCATTAATTTTTCACTCAAGGGGATAGGATTATATTAGTGCCAGAATACCAAGAAAAAAATGGGAATTATTAGATCATTGGGGACCATCCTAGAAGTAGGAGTAACATTCTTTTGTTAATAATTGAAGGGGAAAGTAATTTATTTAAATTAAGAGAACATAATTATAAGAAAAAGGAGAGGAAATATATTTTTTGCTGAGAGCAAGAAAATGAGGTATAGGATTACTAGAGTGTCATAGGTGACATGTTCTCATGTAAACTGGTACTATCTTTGATTTATTTTTCTAATTATTTTTTTATTTATATATAACAGCAGAATGCATTACAATTCTTCTTACACATATAGAGCACAATTTTTCATATTTCTGGTTGTATAAAAGTATATTCACACCAATTCGTGTCTTTATACCTGTACTTTGGATAATAACGTTCATCACATTCCACCATCATTTCTAACTCCATGCCCTCTCCCTTCCCCTCTTACCTCTCTGCCCTATCTAGAGTTTGTCTAGTCCCCTCATGTTCCCCCTCTCTACCCCACAATGAATCAACCTCCTTATATCAGAGAAAACATTCAGCATTTGTTTTTTGGGGATTGGCTAACTTCACTTAGCATTATCTTCTCCAACTCCATCCATTTACCTGCAAATGCCATGATTTTATAAATTCTCTTTTATTGCTGAATAATATTCCATTGTGTATATATACCACATTTTTTTTGTCCATTCATCTATTGAAGGGCATCTAGGTTGGTTCCACAGTTTAGCTATTGTGAATTGTGCTACTACAAACATTGATGTGGCTGTGTCCCTGTACTATGATGTTTTTATCTTTTATTTCACATCAGTATGAATGGAGACATAGGAAAACCAGGAACAAGCAACCTTAAAAGAGACATATTCTCTGTCTCCTTTGTCTACTTTCTCTATTTCTTTTTCCTTTCTCATTCTAACAACTCCAGGGTTATAATCATATACCAAAAATGTGTATTTTACCCTTTTCCCTTAATAATCTTTTTAATATTTAATTTACTGTGCCATTATTTTGTTTTGCATTTAGTTTTATTAATATGTAATAATAGTGAAAATACATTAATATTCTCTCCTGGTTAACTTCAGGTTGTATAGCTATGTGTTCTGTGAGTTCATCTGGAACTCTATGTTCCTCTGTGTATAATCAGGGTACAGTAAACTGAAACTAAAGTTACTCACTAGTTGGTATGGTAATTTGAGTTCTCTACAATAGAAATAAAAACACAGATTTTGTAACTAAGATGTCTTTTTTGGAACTATGAAGAAAATTTATATTTTTTTCAAAGTTTATTCTGACATCTGACAATAAATAAGACTATTTGTGGATGCAATGGAGACTGCTGACATTGTTGTATAATCCAGGAATTTTATGCCTATATATCATGGAAATCCAATGCAAATAAACAGGGAAAATCATGATTTTATTCAGACACATTTATATTGTTGAAATAAAGGAACTCTGGCAAGAGTCTTTGTCACCTCTTCTACTGCAGGTTTTCACCATATGGCATATGAGAGAGACAGTCTTCAATGATCCATAGCTAATAGCTCCACCAACAGTGAAAAATGAGCTAGGGTTGTGGCTCAGTGGTAGAGTGCTTGCCTGACATGGTTCAATCCTCAGCACCACATAAAAATAAGTAAATAAAATAAAGGTATTGTGTCTATCTTCAACTAAAAAGAAATATTTAAAATAAAAAAGAGTAGAAAATGTCTCCAGATGTACTCTGAGTGCTCAGGATCCATGCTGGTGTATAGCCTGGGATTAGTTACCTGATGCCATAGGCTCAAGATCATGTGATTGACTGTAGCTGGGTCTGATGCTGCTTTGGGACTATATCCCAATAGATGGTGTAACAGACAAACATAGGAGTTATCCGCTTCTTTGGACCTGTAAGCCTAGCATTTCTTGTCTATTTTTAGGCATTTTTATGGACGGTTCTATGAAAAATTAGACAAGTACTCTCTCCATTCTGCATGCATGCACTGGAACACACAGCATAGAAGAAAGAATAGTCTTCCAAGGAAGGGAAGGAGGCCAAGAAAGTAAAGGGCAAAATCCATTGCCACCTCTAAAACCCTCCCCTATTTGGAATTTTCACCTCTTATTTGTTAAGTATTTAGTGCAAGTATATTAAATCCAATCCATCTTGGTATTATACTGTCTTATAACCGTATTACGAAATTGCAAATGTACATGAGTCAGACACCAATATTAAATTCTAAATTTAAATTTGCCAACAAATTAAATTTCCAAAATCATTACCAACTTCTCTCAACTGAACATTCATTTCCTTCTCAGAGATTATTACCTTTGGAAGATGAAATTTCCAACTTAGTCTGTTTTCCAACTTCTTAGATAAGACCTCTTGACAGACATCATGCTTGAAATGAGAATGCTAGGGGTCAGTGGCCTTGAGGCATTTTTTATATGTGGTTTTTTAAGGCAAAATTAAGTTTACTTTGGCATGCTAATTTAAAAAAAAAAAAGGATATCATTCATTTGTTGGTGCACTAGCCTACATGTAATGGTGTATGAAAATCATATTGCTGTCATCACTATGCTTTTCTTGAACACAGCAAGATAACTTTGCTGTTTTCATCTAAATATATTGTTTGTATATTTATCATAACCTTAGAAATCAAAAGAGCCTATGGATAATAACTTTTGTTTGTTTCTTTCTTTATTAATAATGTACAGCATTTGGACTGGATGAGCTGTGTCACTTGTTAGCGGATGTGAATATGGACATGATTGAACCGTCTGAGCCTTGAATGATCATATACAGAATTGCTCTGTAGGGAAGGTGAAGCCCTAGCGCATATGAGGCTCCTTTGTAGGACATAATGAAACTCAGAGATGTGCTTCTCTTCCACTGTCCTCAGTGAGCTACACTTTGCTCTATATTTTGCATTTGACAAAGCACTTTCTTTTAGCTTGGGCCTTTTGAACTTTGCAATGTCTTTCTGTGGTAAGGAAAAAAAAAAGGTGTTATCTACATTTTGCATTTAAGCAAAACTGAAAAGCAAGATGGAAGATGGTAGACATTTGGTATACTTTTGGAAAGTGAATTAAAAAGCTTCAGAACCAGCTCTGCTCCAGTCATGCTGCAGACTTGGTTCTTGCATCCTTACAGACAGACAAGGGCGGAATGAGAAGCTGTGCAGGAAGAATCCGTGAGGACAAAGAGGAGACAAATGCCAGATGAATTCAAGTTTAAACTAGACTGAATTTGGACTTGTTCTAGAGATCTGTATTAGGGTAACTGGAGAATAAGACAAAATTATTTAATATTCATTCTCCAGAGAAGTTTAAACTTTTTAATAAAGCAGTTTTAGTTACTTGATTTGAATTTTATATGAAAACATATCTCTTCCTCACCATTTTGTCTTCATAACAGGAATAATTGGGAAATAAAGAACCAAAATTATTTCCCTAAGAAAATACAAACATAATAGTAAAGAAAGCACATAATATAAAGCACATAAGCAACCCATTGGAAGCACTGGGTTCATGGGTAACCTCTATCTTTTTGTATCTCTGTTATCTCTTCTATTTACTCCTTCAGTGTTAGTGTGATACTTACTATGTTTTAGACCCTTCCAAGTGCTGCAATTTGGGCAGCCAACAAGACAGATAATTTATATGTCCATATTAGGAATTTTATATTCAAAATTAGAAATATATTTGTGAAAAACAGAGACAAGGTGATTTCAGATAAGGATAAGTGTTATGGAGAAAATGAAAC